>NW_005054340.1:3794211-3827239 GCF_000277835.1 Geospiza fortis | reverse complement strand
TTGAAGTCCTGTTTCCCAAGTGTGACTATACACATGATGAAGGCGGAAGGTCCCTATGAGTGAATTTGTACTTGACACTTCTCTGTCATCTGAAATTCCAGTCACAAGCCACGAGTCCTTTCAAAGCTGTAGAATGGTCTTGGCATCATGAAGGAACTGGGAATACAGCAGGAGAGGTTTTGGTACCTTCAGGGCCTCCGGGATGGAGGTCAAAGGAAAGTTAATACATCCAGCACTGTCACAGCCACAACTGTCAGGCTTTCTGCTGTGAAAGCAAAACCATGTATAGTAAGTTTCCAGTGTTTCAGATTCCTATAGCTCTCCTTTTCTGGCATCTGCTGCAAAGTGACATTTCTCAGCTAGAAAAGCTGGCATAAGATAGTAGGATATGCTATTTCTACAAGTACATGATGATCAAACAGAATTTCTGTGTAAAGAAACAGATCCATCTAACCAAAAGGCTTGCACAGATATTCCAATCTTTCCCAGTGTTAGGGAGATCAGCAATAAAGGAAAGGCTGCAGAGTCAAAAGCCCAGGTTTCTACCAGGCTATATCTAATCAATTCACTAGAAGACAACACTTGGGATGATGCTGTTGGAGAACTATGCAGTCACACCATCTGAAACATGTCTGCTGAGATTTGAGCATTTGAAATTTAATATAAATCTGAAGGACAAGGTGATTCCTGGTTTTGATCTCAGTTTTAGAACCTCAGATGGTGTACATGAAGTTTGAATTCCTAAGCAAAGAGGAAGCATGCTACCCTCCAGGCACAGCATTGCCTGCTTCAACAGGACCTGGCCAACTACAAGAAAAGATTCACAGCAATCAGGGAAAAAATGGGTTAAACTCTCCAACTGAGTGTCTCTGAATGCCTTTGAGTTGTTTCAACTTTTTTTAGTATTTTACGGACTTTTGTAATAGTTTGTCCTAATGTATCATTAATGCACAAACTGTGTGTCTATATTTCTTGTTTCATCTTTGTATTTCTTTAGTAGGACCTATAGGTTAACAGGTCAGAGTTTCCTATCAGAATTGGACAGTAAACACAGACTTCTAACAGTTGGATACAGTTTTTAATTTGGATACATTTATAAATCAAGCATGGATAGCAAAGAGAAAAAATCCTAACAAATTAAAAGAACTTATAGAACAAATAAAATAAAACTGAAAAAAAAAGTTCCACTTAAAAAAAAGTTGTTATAGATTTGTTCCTCAAAAGCCAGAAAAAAATTAAGACATCTGCTAAACAACTAATTATGTGTAGAGGAATCAAAATAAAGCAGCTTTGTAGAAAAAGCAATATTCCCAATTTCTACCGCTTCCAAAATAAATGAAATGTGTCTTCTTGGGGATACAAATGTGATATATTGTGAACATCATCTTAAAGGCATCTCTTAAGACTTAGGGCAGTAATGCCTTCTGAGTGATTTCCCATTCCTTTCTTTCCTTTTATATCTTCTTCCTGTGGGTATTTGTGCTATGACATAAGGTCAAGATGGGAAGCTATTCCTCATTTATTTGAGTAAAGAAGCAGTAAGATAATAGAGTAGGGAATCCCCCTTTTTTTTAACTCTACCATTCCTCATGTTTTTTCTGCTGCTGATGTACTTTTGTAAATTTCTTCATCTGTCAGACAGCAAAAATACCTGATGCTGAAAATATTGATGGCATGCTGCTGGTTACAGAAGTTGACATGCTTTAGCCATGTGGATCTGATGAGCAGCCTAATCAAAGGGATGTCTAAGGGTTCTGAGCACATCATTAAGCTGGATCCTGAGACTGCAGATGGAAACCCAGTTTATTTTACTGGAAAAGAGTATGCATGTGATTTTATTTTCCCGTGATTTGGCACTTAACAAAGCTTCAATCTGAACCTGAATTTCTGCCATGTCCACAGCATTTTTATTTGTTATCCTAAAATTCTGAACTACTAAGCCTTCTTCTGCAGTACTGCAGTTCTACAAAAGCCCTTTCTATGGCCATGTCTGCTGACAAAGGGTGACAGATCAAATCCTTTTGTATATCAAACACAGAAGAGACAATGCTGTGGGATGGGGCACTATTCTTACCCTTCTCCTCCCTATTTGAAGGCAGAAAACACACTATAGTATCTTTGCAACTTTTCACACACTTGCTTTTTAACAATATTAGAAACCAAGGATGGATCGCTAAATTACTTTTTCCCCCTTCTGGTTAAAATATGTGTATCTTAAAAAGCCATAGATAAGTATGTCAGCTTTGGAGAACTGAAGCAAAGGCTGCAGGCATGGGAAGCAGTTGAGCAAAGACAAGTCAGGCACAAATAAATAATGGAACCTCACAGTTAACTTGATGTGCAAGCTCATCTCTAGAGTATGCCCAATTTACTCAGATATTTCCAAGCCTGGGGCATATGCACACTGGCAACCTTGCAGCTGTAATTTGAAGGAAACTAGCACCTGAAAATTATGTGGTGTCAAGAGAGAAATCATGTTGAATGTCTTTCCTGCCTCAATGAATTCTATAAATTAAAAATGTGCGCCTTGGGCTTACTCTTTTCAGAGTATAAAATAAACTTTCCAAGTTTGTTAATTTCAAGTTATTCTTTTACATTCCTTTGGATGCATGTCTTCATTCTGTCCCCTTTATTTAATCAAAATACTTGGTATAGCTATATTTTACCTAGTGATTATAACCATGACAGATTGCTAGTTGAGCTCAAGGTGCAATAGTAGCAATACAAAAATAAAAGACATGGAAAAATGGAATAGCTTTAAGGAATGTTGGTCTTTCTGGTATGCAAATTACCTTCACAAACAATTGCCTGTTGCAAAATGTATGAATTACTAACAGAAAAACACTGCTGAATTTGATCCTCAATGGTAGGATCTTTTTTAAAACAGTTTTGGTTATGCTATGCACTTCTGTAACATACTTTAAAATAATACAAGCCAAATGTGGTAGTTTTGAAGGAGGCAAGAGGAAAGGAAGATTTTGCTCTTGGGACTTCCAATGAGCAAACTGTTATAAAAAAATCTTGAAAGGTAATGCTAAGATAAAATGACTTCCAACATCACTACACTATAAAGCATATACATCATTATACATCAATACATTCTACCTTGATTCAGCACTTTTATATTCTTCCCCATACACAAGATAGCCACAAAGCCTTGCAGTTCCTGGCATTCCCTCTGCAGTAAGGGATCTCTACTCTTTTTGCATCACAGAAAAAAAGAGTTTTCACTCTCACTAGCTATAATAGCAGGGTGAAGGAGGGGAGTTTGAGGAGTGGGTTGGTTGGTTGGTTGGTGCTGCTTTTTTCTTGTGACCTTCAAATGTTTGTACTTAAATTCTAAATTAAGTATGAACTATATAACTGCACTGATGTGACTGATTCTGTTTAAGCATGGCAGCCTGATAGCTTAGGAAGAAAAGAACTAATCAGCTTATAGAAAAGTTGATATTGCACAAGAAAGACAACAAGCAATTGATGATTGGTTATCTGGTAACTGTCATAGGCTACTGGAGATCAACAGCACTCCGGTGACAGTAACTGCTGGATCACAGCATTCATTTATTCACATATCAGATATAAACAAAACTGAAAAGCTCTGACTTCTCTTCATGGAAACTGATTTAGAAATAAACAGAAATTTGTAGAGAAATCTTCTATCTTTTTTATTCTAATGCTAATCTTTAAAGAATTTTTTTCAAATTAATGGGAAATAAAGAAGTGCTCCATAATCAGTTTCAAGGTATATTTTTCAGTTGTCTGATTTAGATTGGACATGTGTTTGTTCAAGTTGTGATAGTCCTAACATATAGGTAATTAATTTTATTTATTAAAATTAAATATGATGCTTCAATATTCTGCTTAGTAGTTGTACCAAATCTTAAGTGAGGTACTACTATTTTAAAACCTAATAAGCAATTAAGGAAAATAAGTAAAATATTTATTAATATAACACGCCTTATAAATTTGACACCACCAAGAAAACTGCTAGTGCTGCAAGTCAATAAAAAACAAGCCACAGAATAAAAGTGGGAAAATATAGGATCTTCATCTGAAATACTCAATAATTAATTCAAACGACTAATTTTCCTCTAAGATTGGATAAATAAAAAATTAAAAAACGTTGTCTGAATGCAGCAGCAATCCATTTGTAATTTTTGTCTCCTGAAAGAATTCAGTAGGATTTCCCAATTCATAGAGCTGAATTCATATGATCATTAAACAGATTAAAAAGAGAACACAAGGATCAAGAAAAAACAGAGAAGCAAATCCATGTATGCAAAATTCATGTTCATTCTATATGTTTATATGGTGCAAAGCAGGCAGTAATTTCCAATTTTGGCAAATTAATCTACTAGTTAATGTTGCAGTATACATAATCATGCAAAAACTTAGAAAGAGGTCATGTGATTAACATCCTGAGTTAAATCCAATGGTCTGTCATGATGGAAAGAGCCAAGAGAGACTGCATTGACTGCTAGTTCATAAAGGTAATGGTAAAGGGGGGAGGCCAACTGAGCACCTGAAAGTGTGATTCATTAGAAGTGAGTTGAGTTGCAATGAAGTCTACCAAATAGTATTTATGTTCAAAAAAATTTCACTTGGAAAGTCTTGTTGAGAATTTAGATTTTTTCTATATTATATATATAGTCCATAATTACACACTGTATCTAAGCACTTCATCCAGCCAGTATTTCAATTTTGAACTGATAAAAAAGGTATTTTTATTTATGCTCTACAATATAAATTTCTAGTGTTTTACTATTCTTTCTGTACTTCTATTTTAATTTGATAATATTACAGTTGATCTTGGAAAAGTCAACAACCTGAAAACTGGCACTGAAAATGAGAGAATGTTACTATTATTTGATGATCTCCAAGCCACACAAATCTAATCATTTTTACCATATGAAGATCTCTCAATGGCACTCTCATCACATTGAGCTTAAATCTTTGTGCAACTATTAGAGTGAAAACAAATTTCTCGGTAGGTAGTTTCCCTCAATAAACAATGCTTATTTATGTCTACATTATTAAAGTGCTCCCCTTCTCTCCACTATGCAGTAGAAGTAACACAATTTAAGTAATTGCATTACTGTTTGGCATACAAATATTTCTCCAAAGATTTTTTTAAATATTCCAATTTCTCTATGTTTTATTAGTCAAGCACCATAATTATTTATTGAAAACAGCCAAAACTACCTGTAATGAAAATAAAGAAAAAATGCAGAATTCAAAGTACTAGTACTTGTTCTTTTCTGTAAATTCAGGAATGTCACCTATTTCACAGACTTAGCTCTTGCATATGTACGTATTCATTTGCTTTCACAAAATGTTGATGTCAAACACATCAAGAAATGCTCATACTTTTTTTCAATAGATCAGGAATTTTATATAATCCTAGGGGTTCTTCCTCCTTATTTTTCAATATTGATAAAGGTATTTTAGTATCATAAAAATTACAAAGCTGTAATCCTTTTGTTTTTTAATACTTCAGGTTTGAGATGAACAAAGTCATCACTTTATCATTAACATAAATGAGAGAAAATGTAGTCTGAAGGTATTTGTTAAGCACAGATTTGGGTTTTTTCAATTATTTTATTGAATAAAAGTTACACAACTTCATACATTAAATATATCTGAGTCAAAGGGTGTTTATACTATAAGACTATTTTCTCAATACCATGTTACAGAGAGGTCACAAATCCTCTGACTCTATCAGATCAACTGAGAAAATCCAGACTTAGGTTCTTGCAGCATAGGGTTGAGGTATCTACGGCTACCTCGGTACTCTCGTTATTCTCTCTATATATGACAGTTACCCACAGATCAGTTTTTTCATAGAATTTTGATGGGCGTACAAATTTCATCTAAATATACTGTAAAATTGATTATTGCATGTACCATATGTCTAAGCAAATCCTCAAATACTGAAGCTACCTCCAAGTATATTGTACAGGTGTATTGTTTCTGGCTGGCACAGAGTTAATTTTTTTCACAGTGACTGGTATGGGGCTGTACTTTTGATTTGAACAGAGCAATCAGAATAGAGATAGATATGTTTTTGTTATTGCTGAGGAGGGTTTACACAGAGCCTAGGCCTTTTTTGCTTTTCATACTGCCACATTGGCAAGGAAGTTGTGGGTTCTTGGGAGGAGAGATAGCTGGTGCCGGTGACCCAAACTAACCAAAGGCATATTCCAGAGCATTTGACATCATGCTCAATATATAAATTGGTGGGAAGGAGGAAGAGGGCAGCATTAAGACTTCTGGCATTTTTCTTCCCAAGTCACTGCTACATCTGATGGAACCCTACTCTACTGGAGATGGCTGAGCACCTGCCTGACCATGGGAAGCAGTGAACTAATTCCTTGTTTTACATTGCTTTTGTGCAGCATTTGTTTTCCCTATTAAACTGTTTTTTATCACAATCCACAAGTTTTCTATCTTTTACGCTTCCATTTCTCTCCCTGATCCCACTGATGGGAGAGTGAGAGAGCAAACTGTGTGGGGCTTGGCAGCTGGCTGGGGTTAAGCCACAACAAAGGGTCAGACTCCTTTGGTCAGATTAAACATGAAGTCCAACTGAGCTGTTGCTGGTTCAGATGGCCAGAAAAAAATTCAAGAAAAGCATAAAAAATATGTAGGTTTTGTGTTACTGACATTTCTGGACAAGAAAAACAGGAAAAGTCCTTGCAAATTTTCAAATTTTGACCTACCAGATATCTGAACCTGACATTTCTGGACAAGAAAAACAGGAAAAATCCATGCAAACTTTGACCTGCCAGATATCTGAACCTTGGTCTATTTTGTCTGTTTCTCTTGGTGTCCCCAAAAAACAAGGCTTCCAAGAAAGAAAGAAAGAAAGAAAGAAAGAAAGAAAGAAAGAAAGAAAGAAAGAAAGAAAGAAAGAAAGAAAGAAAAAGAAAGAAAGAAAGAAAGAAAGAGAAAGGAAGAAAGGAAGGAAGGAAGAAAGAAAGGATTAGAAGCCACAGAATATTTTTCTGAGGGAGAATTAAAACATACCTACTCAATTGTGCATTGTGAAAAAATAGTACTCATTTAGTAGCTATTAAAATCTCAAAGTCCAATATTTTATTGCAATGGGAAACAAAATCATACATTTAACATGACACAAGAGTTAACTGGAAAAACCCCTTGGAAACCTTGTTAATTCCTTCTATTTCAGATAATTTTATATCAAGGACTCATGATTTCTTTCCAGTTTAATAAGGATTACTTTTATATTAATTCAGGCCATTATGACAGTGGCACTATTTCTAAGAGGCTTACATTAAAGCTATTTACAACTACATATTACATGTTTCAAAAGGTAATGTTACAAAGACCATAAAGAGAAACATTTAAAAAAATAATGTTATATGTTCTAACCTCTAAATCCACTAAAAATCAACCAACTAAGCAAGAAAAAAGCTAGTTAAAAAAAAAGCTGCAATAGGTTCAGTTGTTCTGTTATGAATACTGTGAGATTTATTTCACTAACAATTTAAGATTCACTTTAAATCAAAGAATCAGAGGGAGCAGCTCATGTTAGGAGTCTTCAATGAAGGCAGATAGTAGTTTTCTGTGTTTATTAACTGCCAAAATCTAGTTTAAACCAATCTCAAGTGAAGATTATTTGATAAATCATTCTATGTCTACAGGCAAAATGATACCAATTATCACAATTTTAGATATTTGCAAGGTCTTTTGGATGTACATTTCATAAAATCATAGAATCATTAAAGCTGGAAAAGACCCCTGAGATTGTTGAGTCCAACCATTAGCCACCATATTCACTACTAAACCACATCCCTGAATACCACATCCACAAGTTTTTTGAACACTTTCAAGGATAGTGATTCTACCACTTCCCAGGGAAGCTTGTTCCAATGCTTAACCACCTTTTCTGTGAAGATTTGTCTCCTAATACTATTTTCTATTGTTGTGGAATCATTCTATGCACCCCCAATAGGATTTCTCATTTATTTCAATTTCATAATAATTTATTTAAAAAATCCTGCAAAATAAAAAAAAATAAAATATGATTTTGTCATCTAATATTTATTTGTGTGGTGAAAAGTTTCTGTTGAAATAGGTCTGATGTAACTGCATGCATTAGCATTCTTCTCAAGTCTTATAAATGCAGAGTATAATTAGAATGCAATTTATGGTTGTTACTAGAGAATGCAAATATTTACTTAGTTCACTATTACTATTGGATCTGAAATCAAAAGTGGCAATGGCACATAACATAATCAGGAAAGAAAAACATGTCATTAATAGGACTCGACTCAAATAAATAATTTGGGTTTTCCTCTTGGTATCTACCAAACAAATGCTCAATAAAACTAGTTATTTCCTTAGTACAGAATGATCCGTAGGGAAACATGAAGATGAAATATTTAGTTAAAATCTAAGCTGCAACATGATACAGATGCCAATATTGATCTTATGCAACCAGTTTAATAATTCTATGAGAAAATAATGTACACAACATGCCTAATTTATTTTTACAGATAAACAGTGACACTCAGATTGGAAAAAAGTTACTGACATACATAAGAGATGCTGGGTAAAAATTTAAAATAACTTGCAAAAGGACACTGCTTCTTTAGTATCCTTACTTGCAATGAAGAAGCTTAGTGAGATAGATTTTGATTTAATTTACCATGGCATGAAACAGAATAAATCTACTGAAATCAGCACAGAACACCACTGTAAAACAACATCAAGTCAAGTGAGGACACTAAAACTAATGCTGTGGAAGAAAAGCACTCAACAAAGGGATTAAATAGACCTCATCCTTAAATTTTTTAAATACATAATAAATTTTTGTAGTCATTTACATAAATCCTGAAATCATTTTTAGCTCCATTCATGTGTTTAGTGTGCTCTTTTTTAAACTCTGGTCTTCTTAATTTCATACTATTTTAACTCTGCCTATAATTTTCTTGGAAAAAAAAAAGATTTTCAGTTACTTTTGTATTCTAGTTTTTAACATTATTTTATTAAATTTAAATTATTAAATTTAATTAAAGTTCAAACATTTTCTTTTTTAAAGGTGCAGATATTGGTCTGTCTTTCACTGCTTTGATATGCAACTTTGGGTCATAGTGTAAGCCCTATGACTTATTCAGACAGACTTTATCTATTTGAAATCTCTTCACTATTTTGATGTACAGGCCACTTCCCAAGACAAGTTGTGGAAAGCCAAAGAGTTGCTTAAAATGGAACTGTTAAACATTTGTACTATGGAAAGTAAAAGTCTAAAGTTACTTTAATACAGTTAATCTAGTAGCTGATTTGAATCACAATTTATACTGTCAAAATTAAATAACTGTACTTCTTTAAAAGTTTATTTTTTATGTAGACATCTGCGTGTGCTTCAATGAAAACTGTTCATCTTTAAAGGTTGTCATACTGATGTTGATATATTTCAGAAATTACAGTTTATTTTCATATTTTGAGTAAATTTTGATATTTCTTACCAAAAAAAGGTAATACAAGTTAAAGTAAATAAATAAATAAATCTCATCAATCAGATACATCTCAGATAAATATCATAAATTCAACAAATACCATTAATATCTCTGTTGGAAAGCTGTGGAAATCAGTGCAGCTCTTCTAGGAATTAATTTTTTTCTTCTGTGGCATATGACTTTAATTGCATCATGAAATTTGAAAATTCAATAAAAATAAAATGGAGAAATTATGCTAAAGGGAAAAAATGTCAAAAATAAACATTTTGATGTATTCTTTTTCACCTTTAACAGTGGAGTTTCCTTGTGGATAGATATGCTGAGACACTGTATCATTGTTCAACAATCTTTAGTCACTTACTAAAAAGCTGGACAACATATTGCGAGATAAAGGCAAATTCTATTTAATTTCATTGAATTGAGCTCCTTGGAAACAACAGTGTGAGCCATTAAATGAACTAATTAAGAGATGGTTCCCTTTTGTTATGTAACATAGTTTTTAGTACTGACAGAAATCAAGTCATGTGTTTCATTAAGAATAAAATGGAGCTAAGAACTTAGTATTCAGAACGTCTACAGCAACAGGGAAATGCCATGACATTCAGAGGCAGTTGTCTTGCACTTACTTGCAGCTGTTTCCTGTGAAGTTGGTAGATTTAAATCTCAATGATAAAATTGTTACGCACAATTAATTTTACTTCGCATGTAGGAGTTGGTAGATTTTAAATCTCAGTGGTAAAATTGTTACACACAATTAATTTTACTTCACATGTAGGACACTATCTATGCCCCAGGAAAACACACAAGTTAATTTATAATCTCGTAAAATAATTTAAAAATCAAGTAATTTTGTAGATCGTTCAAACACTCCAATAGATCTGTTTGCATGGAGGAGATTTAGTAAAAATTATGATTTCTGTGAGCAGAAAGTTATAATCTATCAAAATTTGCCTTTTGATTTGTTTCTTTAGAACCTCAGTTCCACAATTATAAAATTGTTTCAGCTGCCTGAAATTTTCTTATTAATTTATTTTATTAGTGTCAACAAAATATTTCAGTTTCATTGGAGCAGTTTGCGGTATTAACAGTAAAAAAAAATAATCTATCAGGAGATATTCAAGCATCTCCACATGTGAACTAACAATCATAAAGAGGGGAGATAATATGATGTTTCAAGGCTCGATGGCATGTGAGTTTCAAAAAATATGCTTCTGCAGGTCAAGGGCAGGAGGAAGAACTTTTTATTCTGTGAAAATAGAATTTGCCTTGAAGCTGTAGAACTTTCCTGAGCAAAACAAAAAATGCTATGTTGTCTAAGGTTTGTATAAGTATAGGAGACCTTCATCCACTGAATTGGTGTTGAGCATTACTCACATGAAAAACAGGTCAACAGATCAAGAAATCTTAGAAATTAAGGTGTTCTTAAGTGCCAGTTAGGAAAGGTCAAAAAAGTAGTAACATAGAGTGTCAGACATCAGTAGCCAGTGCCATGACCTTCTGGCAGTTTTTTTATGTTGACCTGCTTGGATATTTTCTCAAAGAAATTGCTAATCTCTGTGGACTATAGATGCATCTGTGTTGCAGACTACATTTGCTGCTGCTACGCTCTGCTAACATTTGCTTTGACAGTTACCAGGTATTCATGGATGAATGAACATAAATCATACTAAAATCCCAGTTTGACTTTTTTTTTTTTTTAGTACTACAGTTATAATGAGGTGTTCCATACTTTAATATATGAAAATCTTCTTACTGGGAAAAACTTCCACTGCTCAATGACAATTAACTAGTAAGTATTAAGAGAAGGCCTTTAGTTGTTTCTTTGGAAACACTAGGCAAAGAAGCTCTTAAATAGACACAGAAGTTATGCAAGTTTCGATGAATTAAATGAGAAACAAGGTAAAATTCTTCTGTTGTTTTCCGTTCCTTTTTAGGGAAGGAACTTCTCTACGTTACTTCATATTGTAAGGGGCAGAGTTTTCATTTGTCTCCAGTAAGGCCTTTGAAAATAAGGGTAAGCACGCTCAAGCAGTACAGGGCTTTTCTCCAGCAGCTGCAGGTAATGGCACCATGGAATGTATGCCATAAGTAAATCCCAGTAACATATTTTATCGTTTCCTCATGATAGTAAGAAGAAAAAAATCCTTGTTCTTGATAAACTTCCATATCCATGTGAGAACTATAGATGATGTGTCTCTTATAAAAAGTAAGGAAGCTATTAACAGCCTCACAAGATTATAGAGTATTCATTATTAAAGCCTGATTATCATGTCTTAACATTCCTAGAATATACCTTGGTAAAAAGGCACCGAAAGGTATTTTGGGCATTTTTTTCTTGATATGGAAAACAGTCTGAAGCAGTGGTGCAGTAAAATAGGTCTAGGACAATGAAGAAGTTGGAGAGAGATACGAAAAAAAGAATACCTTAAATATCTCAAAGCAGAAGCTTTTTGTCAGTGGAAGTGACCTGAAGGAGGAGCAAGTTTACAAGCATAGTACCAAAAGAGTATTAAAGATAGTATCTGTTCAGCTTTGATCTCATGACTTGAAAAAAGAACTCTCAGGAATAGTGAGAAAATCTTCCAATGATGGAAAATGGATGATATCACCAGGAGAGAATAGTAAAACTCAACTCAGCTTTGAAAGAACAAGAACTAAGCATGGAAAAGAACATGCTTATGTTCTTGGAAAAGAACATATTATTTTTGGTGGAAATAATATTATATACTTCTTATAGGCATTGTATAGTTACAACAGAGATTTAGAAATAGATAAGTGAATTTCTGTCTATACCTTCCATCTTTTTTAAACTCATGGGGTCTTTGAATTAAAACTTCCTTAAAAATCTTTCTTTTCTTTTTTTTTTTTTTTGTTATCTGTAAAATTCATGAGGAAACAAAACAAAATAACTAAAGGCAAAATATGTGGTCACTGTACTTGTAGCTAAGCACTGTACAAAGTCAATGAGTCATACATTTTCACAGAGAGCTAGAAAAATAGCCTAAAATCATTCTTCTACAAAAAATAAATATTTCATCTCAAATTTCTTTTTGCATGGATAGGTCTCCTGATTATTTACCTGTGAACATAGGACATGAAAAAGAAATACCTTAAATTTATCCAAATCTGTTTGGATTCCCTCATATAGTTCTGCCTTAGAATGTCAGAAAAGAAAGAAAACCTTCTGTTTGTTAACTAATTTATCTTTTTGGTTTCAGTAGTGTCTAGTGCTGGTTGCAGCAGCTTCATTTTCATCACATCGCATTGACAGCCTGTAGTTGAAAAGTAATTTATCTTCAAATTAATCAATAGGAAAGAAAGAAAGGAGTGAAGAAAAATATATTCTCATTTAAAAAAAAATCTTTAGGATGCAAGTCTGGGCACATTACACAGCTGGACATCTCAGACACCGACACCAATTTCATCTTGCTGAGAACTTTGCAGCTTTACTTTCAGTTAACAAATAAACATGAGCAACAGAGGCACACCTAAACCTTTTGAAATGTCCTATATGACAACACTAACTTCACTGAAACCCACTAAATCACAGATGCAACAACTACACTTCAAAAAAGATACTGGGCAAACAAAAGACAACAGCTGGATTTCCTGACTTTCATCTCTTTGTTATGAGTTGTGAGACACCTCCCATTAGTCTAATACCATAAATTAATAGTCTGCAGTAAAACTAGTTTCTGAAATCACTTGTCACACTTACCAGAGAAGACACTGGTCCTTGATAATGTGAATGTTCTCTGATCCATAAAGTTAACTCTATTAATAAACCCACTTCTGGTTCAGTGATTCTGTGCTGAAAAAACAGAAGCTGTTGGCAAAGACACTGAACAAAAAAGATCCCAGTGTAGACCACCATAGTATTCCATTTGCCAAAGGTGTTGAGTATGACCCATTAAGCAGGGCTCTTGGGGCCCACACACCCATCCAGATTTTTGCTCAATAATTTTCTAGTTCTCCAGACTGCAACAGCTCTGCTAAAGACAATATAAATCTCAGAATGTAATAAACCACATACGATTAACCCTTAGTAAATCCATGCTGACTCTTCTCAGTCACTTTTCCTTTCTGCATGAGCCCTGAAATGACCTCCAAGAGGGCTCCATCCAAGATGTTCCCAAGAGCTGAAGTGAGGCTGGTGGCCTAAAAATCCTCAGATCATCCTTTGTGGGCAATATTTTCCTTCCTCCACACATTGAGAAGTCCCCATATCTCCACAATCTGTCAAAGATTTTAGACAACAATCTTGCCAGCACATTCATTAGTTCTCTCCACAGCCTTAGATGCAGTTTTACCCATCTGAGTTTCCTGTGGAAGCTAAACATGTACTAGAAATTAAACAAAAGTTGAACAGCAGCGGATTGTATAGATAAAAGAGCAACAGAACATTAGTACTACACAGGATTATATTATCAAACCCATTAGACTTACATGTCATATAACTGGTTCATTTTCATAGTTGTCATAAGAATCCAAGAAAAACCTCAACTGGAAAATGATAGCAATGTGAGTCACAATTCTCTCTCATGACAACAAATCAGGCAAGTAGGTATGTTTGACATTTGCTGCCTTCTAATTTCAGAACAAACTGCCAGAGGCAAAAAATATATTAAACTAAAAATTAAACTTTCCTTCTGTCACCAAGGTATTAAATCACTCACTGGCATAGAAATCCTATATTCTTGAAAAAAATAAATTTTGTTAGACAGCAGTAACATACGGCTTGTTCAAATAATATCAATAGGTATGAAAGAGACCACAGAATGGCTTGAGTTGGATGGGACCTTAAAGATCATCTAGGTCAAACACTCCTGTTGTGGGCAAGAACACCTTCTATTAGATCAGGTTTCTCACTGACCAATCCAAACTGGCCTTGAACAATTCAGGGATGAGGCACCCACAACTGCTCTGGGCAACAGATTCCAGTGTTTTACCATCCTCACAGTGAAGCATTTCTTCTTAATCTCTAATCCAAACCTACTCCCTTTCAGTTTGGAGCCATTCCTCCTTGTCCTATCACTACATACCCTCGTCAAAAGTCCCTCTCCTGCTTTCTTGTAAGATTCCCTCAGGTACAGAAGGGCAGCAATTTGGTAATCTCCAAAACTTCCCCTTTCCAGGCTGAACAATCCCAGTTCTCTCAGCTTTACTTATAGGAGAGATTTTCCATTCCTCTAATCATCTCTGTATCTCTCTTCTGGACTCACTCCAACAGGTCCATGTCCTTCCTGTGCTGAGGCCCTAGAGCTGCATGCAGCTCTCCAGGTGAGGTGTCACCAGAACAAAAGAACATGATCACCTCCCACAACCTGCTGGCCACAATTCTTTTCATGGATCCCAGAACAAGGTTGTCTTTCGAGGCTGGAAGCTCTCATTGATGACTAACCTTCAGCTTCACACCCACCAGCAACCCCGAGTCCTTCTTGTAAGGGCTGCTCTTGACCTGTTCATGCCCCATCATTTGTTGATACTGGGGTTTACCCCAACCCAGGTCCTCCATCCTAACCTTTGCTAAAATGGGTAAAAAGCTTCCCTTTTTCCAGTCACCTGGGACTTCACCTGATGACTGGGACTTTTCAAATATTATGGAAGTGGCTTGGCAACTATATTGAACAATTCCCTTAAGACTCTGGGTCCCAAACATTTATGTACCTTCAAGGTCTTCAGATGGTCATGAGCTTGATCTCCACTTTCAATGGGAAGCACCTTGCTTCCCCAACTCCCAACCTGCTCTCCATCCATTCAAGAAGTGTGGGGAGAGAGGTTGCTATTGAATACTGATGCAAAATATTGTTGAGCACCTCAGCCATGTGATATTCAGATATTACATTATACATAGCATTAACTGTTTGAGGCTTTTTCTCTCTGTTTCTTTTATATTTTTTTTCAGTTTTTCCTTTTCTTTAACTATGGAAAGAAACCAATAGGACAAATAAGGGTCATGCTGAATAATCATCATGGGTTGATTGACTACTGAATGACTTAGCTTTTAAAGAAAAAGTATAAAAAGTGCGCACTACTACAGTAGTTTACTTTCTTTGGAACCATGTGATTTTATTTTCTTTCTTGCTAAGTCCAAGTTGCAGAAAACTATCAGGATACAACCAAAGTTTCAGTCCTGACATGATAATGTTGTCATGTTCTGTTATGTCTTGTAAATACAGAGTAGCAGCAGTTCTTCAGCAAATTTACACTGGAGTTGCATTGAGTCAATTTAGAATTTGATTCAGATCTCATTAGATCAATGAATCAATAAGTTGGCCATCTTTTCTGACTTAAAATCTTGTCTAGCTGGGAGGCAGAAAATGAATACTCCCTACCTCAGAGATAGAGATGAAGGAGACTCTCCAAGACACAGCTTGGTGATAAGATGCTTAGCTGGATAGGGAACTAGATTATAGAGTGACACCATCATGTAAGTCTTACCAGCCATGTGGCCACATTTCATTTCTTTACAGAGGCAAGGATTTATCAGCAGATTATCTTTTTGTGTAGCCTCACTATCAATCATGATTTAACAGCACTTACATCTGACCTACTTTTTCATCATCACACAAACCACTGTGATCACTACATGTGAATAGTGGTTTAAGGCGTGTGTTCATGGTGACATAGAGTATATATTCAGCCTGTCAACATTTCTTCTGTTTGCTGGGCTAAGCAGAATTGTTGGAAAGATTTAGGACTCTACTCACCTTCCCTTATCTTAACAAAAAAGCAAAACAAAACAAAAATACCAAAAAATCCCGATGAACATGGAACAGATTTTGCAGAGGAAACATCACACTCCTTGTCATAAGCATAAAAGAATTTTTATGTGTACTAAAAATTATGCATGACAACCATTCTTTGAGTGCTAAATCTAGAAGTTCTCCTGTAGCTTTCTGGTCCTCTGCCAAACATTCTTTCATTTCAGGGATGTCTCATAGAGTGCAACAGACAATGTTCTAAGGTTTGGGACTATGGAGTATATGCCAGATACACCATACTAGCCCAGGAGGAATTAATTCAATTTGCCTTCATTTAATTCTAATCACACATTCATCTGTTAATTGTGGCACTGAGTACCTGCAGCTTACATTTTTTAATTAACAACACTGTTATAGCTGCAACTAGGGGAATATCAAAAGTGCATTCACAATTCAGTTGAACTTTATACCCTTTTTTAATTTTACAGAACACACTGTGCCACTCAATTTTTATAGTACATGAGTCGTATTCTCTACATTTGCATCTTCACCTAGATATAAACCACAGCACTAATATAAAACTTATATGCTTCATAATAATAGGGATATACTATATAAAGTTTAACAAGCATAATTTCTGGATTCTGCACCTGGAATTGGGCAACCCTGGTTGTGTGTATAGACTAGAGAATGAGAGGCTGGAAAGCAGCACCATGGGAAGAGACCTGAGGATCCTCGTCAGTGGCAAGCTGAACAAGACTCAGCAGTGCCCTGGCAGCCAGGAAGGCCAACCCTGTCCTGGGGGACATCAGGCACAGCATCACCAGCTGGGCAAGGGAGGGGATTGTCCTGCTCTTCTCTGAGGCCTCACCTTGAATACTGGGGGCAGCTGTTGTAAATAAAAAAATATGGTAATGGATGTACTGTTACACAATGGTTTTGTATATATTGCTAATAGATATTTCTTTTAGCTATTAAATAGATAATTGACCAGTTTGAAATTCTCTGTGATTCTATTCACTTACTACTATCCTACTATCATAATTAAAATTAAAATGCATGCTGCACGCAGGTGTTACACAATTTGCTAAGTTTTGGGTGCCACAATATAAAAAAGATAAAAAACCATTAGAGAGCATCCAAAGGAGAGCAACAAAGATGGTGAAAGGTGTAGAGGGAGCTGTATGAGGAGGTGCTGAGGTCACTTGACCTGTTCAGGCTGGAGGAGAGGAGACTGAGAGGAGATCTCATCGGGTCTACAACTCCCTCATAAGGGGAACAGGAGAGATAGACACTGATCTCTTCTGTGGTGACCAGCGACAGAACCCAGTGGAATGGCCTGAAGTTGTGTCAGGGTACATTTAGGCTGGATATTAGAAAAATGTTCTTCCCCCAGAGGATGGCTGAGCAATGGAACAGGTTGCCCAGGGCAGTGGTCCCAGCATCAAGCTGGACAGATTTCAGGAAGCATTTTAGCAATGCTCTCAGGCACATGGTATGATTCCAGGGTGTCCTACAGAGAGCCAGGAGCTGGACTTGATCCTGATGGGTCCCTTCCAACTCAGCATATTCTATGAACTTTACCAAAGTAAGACATACAAAATAAACCTAAAGTTTTAGATATACCACAATACAGACTTAGTTGCATCTCTACTCTGAAAAAAACAGAATTGTAAAACTAATTTGAATATGCAAAACTTCTATGTTTCCTCAGAAGACTATGCCTTCTGAGGTAATCATTCTTCCTCCTTTTAAGTCTGTTCTTCAGTTACTCACCTCAAATTCTACAGCATAAGATATCTTTGGGCAAAGTCGGAGCAAACCAGGAGGAGAGTAGAACACTCTCTTATAGAGAAAGAAAAGAAAACGTTGTTCCGCTTCTATTCTACCCATAAAATTAATTTTCCTTTGTTATGTAACTGAAATAAAGGTCTCACTGATAAAATGTAATGTGTATTCATAATAAACAACTTCTTGTTATTGAAAATGTTAAGTTTTTACTTATAATGTAATCAACTATGAGTGATTATGACTCAGGAGCAAATATTACCACTTGCATATTTTATGTATAAATATCTGTTACCATGGATTCTGAATATTGTTTCAAAATATTTTTTTTAGTAATAAAGAACAAAGTTCTAAAAGTTGTTGCTTTAAAATTAATGATGCAATACAACTGCAGGCAATGCGTTCCATTGTGATATTCCAAAAAAACCCAGTGAGTTCATTTCTGACCCAGAACAACAAAGAAACAATAATGTTTGTTAAGACAAAAAAGATAAGAAAAATTATCAAGCAGTCTGGGAATTAAACTAGTGAAAAAAATTAGTGATTGAGGTCAGGAAGTCATAGGTCAGGAAGCCATCTTTGTGGTATCATAAACACATACTGTCTTTCAACTGCTTTAACTAATTCAACTACAGCCATGGAAATGCTATGTGGATTCTTCATCAAATACCTCACAGCCAGAAAATTAGTGTTTCTGACTCTGCAGCTGTGGAGCAGTCACATTTGCTGATGCCTCAGGTTGGTTAGCCTAAAATGCAGAAGCCCATCTGTAACAGGGGTTAGTGCAGAGAACTGCTCTGCAGCTGGGCTCGGGAACCTTTAGCAATCCCCTCTGAAATCACAGTTGCCTTGAGTCATTGAGACTTCATGGAGAACAACTGAAGTTTGGAGCTGAGAAGCCCCAAGAAAGTTGTTCTGATACCAGATCCCAGAGGTCCTTAACAACACTGCATTGAGACATGGCCCTTCTAACACATCTGCTGATAATAAGTTGTGTACTACACCTTAAGGGACAAACAACATTGCTTAATGGTTAACTGAAGGGGTTAACCCCTCAAAAAAAATTGCTTTTGTAATTTTGTATTGAATGTGAAGGCAGTCTAGTTCCACCAGAGGGGCTCCTGCTGGAAGAACTTTTGATCTATCTTTAGATAGATAGATAGATGGCATATCCAAAATTACAAAGAAAACTGGTAGCAGAGAAAGAAATTGAGACAAAAATACTGAAATAGTTACTTAGCACCAACAAAATTTTCCTCTCTAAAAGAGTATGGTACTTTTCTGGAAAGGAAAAAACATTATATTGCACCTTTTCCATATACATTTCTTCAAAGGCATTTAGAAAGTGAATGAACATGAAAATGTGGGCTTCACTATAACTTCATCAACTTAACAGACCAAAATTGCCTAATTTGTGTCTACTGTGTAAACACTAAAGTGTTTAAATATTGAAAAGGCATACATTGGGAGGCTAATTAATTCTATAGTACTCAAAATTAAAATGCCATTTCAGCTTTTCCATGTTTTGAAAAAATTGTTGTGAAAAAAATTCATTACAGAATATATGGTAAATACATCCTAGATATAGTCCTTCATGTTGTTTCACTGGAAAATATTAATCTTCTTTGCTCTGTGCTGGTATGCTGTCCTTCTCTCTATCAACGAGCTAAAGACAAATGCAAGCATTAATGGGGCAATTTTAAGAATTCAAAGGACACTAGGAAAGGAACAGATTCATACAATGTTATCTCTCTGCTATATGGGCAAAATTTAAGGAAATATTAATGTTTCTGCTGCAGTTTACAATCTATGAAAAGGGAAAACTTGCTGCCTCTTCTTCTGGTCAACAGTACCCAACAAAGTCTGAGTCAGCACTTGTACTTCCCATGCTCATTTATAGTCTAAATCTAAGAACACCAAAAACAAAAAACCACAATTTTCTCCTGGCCTCTTTATCCCAATCTCTTTTATGCAGAAAGAAATACAGTAACAGTCAAATCCTTACATGTTTGAAATAGAATCAGAGATTCATAAAATTCAAGAATATGCTATGTTGGAATGGACTGATCAGGATCATCAGGTCCAACTCCCGATCTTATGCAGGACTCCACAATAATCCCATCATGCTCCTGAGAGTATTGTCCAAACACTTCTTGAACTCTGTCAGACTTGCTGCTGTGACCACTTCCCTGGATACCCTGTTCCAGTGCCCAAACACCCCAGAGGGATGAAGAACTTTTTTCTGACAGCCAACCTAAACCTCCTCTGATTCAGCTTCATGCTGTTTTGTCAAGTTCTATCATGGGTCACAAGGGTGAACAGTGTCTGCCCCTCTGATTCCTTTTGTGAGGATGTTGAAGACAACAATGAGATCTCTTCTCAGCGTCCTCTTCTCCAGGCTGAACCTCAACTGACCTCAGTCATTCCTCATGGACTTTCCACTCGAAACCTTTCATCATCCTTTTTTCCCTCCCTTGGACACCCTCTAATAGGCTAATGTCTTTCTTATATTGTGGCACCCAAACCTGCCCCCGGACTTGAGGAGAGGCCGCCCCAGTGCAGAGCGGAATGGGACAACCCTTGCCCGGCTGATGCCCCCCAGGACAGGGTTGCCCCTCCTGGCTGCCAGGGTTATTATATTTAATATAATTGACAATTATGTTTGAAGTAATTTTGAAATGAGATTAAATGGAGTCTAAATTTTGAGTACTAAATGAGAAAGGAACTTATTTGGTTTATATTAAACATATGTCTATGGGACAGTTATGCTTTAAAAAGTGATACATTTCTACTTCTGATAATTTTGGGTTGATTTAGTTTTTTTACAGTTTTATTGTAGATTAGATATTTTCAGAAAAGTATAAGTCAAAAGGTAAACTAGGTTACCATTATTATATACTCAATGTTCTGCAAAATTCATGGTTGTGTGTTATATTGATTTAGTTTTTTTACAGTTTTACTGTAGATTAGATATTTTCAGAAAAGTATAAGTCAAAAGGTAAACTAGGTTACCATTATTATATACTCAATGTTCTGCAAAATTCATGGTTGTGTGTTCTATTGATTTAAAGTTTCATGAGTTAAAAGAAAATAAAAATCAATTCACAAAAGACAGTCCTGTGGACAGAAAAGAAACTATCATAAGCCCCTCTTTATCTTCTGACTCAGATTTCAACTAAATAAACCTAAATCCTCCGTATTTGAGGTTAACTTCAAGAAGGATTCTTTTATATAATGTTGCCATTTGCTTAATCTACAGCTTTAAATATGATCTTGGTTTCTATTGTCCTTGGTTTCTATGGTATGACTCAGAAAGATCATATTTTTTCCCAAAGGTAGTGTCCGTCCAGAACAGCTTTAACCCACCCCTGACTGTATTGAAGAGATCCCACTCATGAGTCTGTGAGCTGAAACAGAAAGGCAAGCTCATGGGAAAAGCTGCTTGCTTCTTTTTTTTTGCTATGCAAAAATTATATGGGTGCTGTTGAGTATCAAAGTCTTCTAAAATTTTGTGAGTCCAAAAATTATGTTAAAAGGATGTGTGGGTGCTTCTGTCAACCTGTGATTGCTACCACGGTTCCTAGTACCCTTTTGCTGAGGCAGCTATTCATGTTTTTGGCATATATCTCTCCATCTGAAGCCTTGTGGCATCTCTGTTTCTCATCCTCATGCTCAGAGAGGTGGGAGAAATGGTTTATAATAGGAAGGATTCATCTATAAGGGAAGGTATTTTAGAAATTCAGCTGGGTAGCGCAGAAATCATGAGACGCTGCAGGCATTTAAAAACTGGCAAGAAGAACAAAAAGAGAACAGCACTGTTGGAGACTAGGAGATGACATTGATCTTGAGATGACCTCAAGAGCTTGCCAGATTCCCAGGTCCATTAGAACTGCAGTACCTCTCTATGGCGTGGAGTGTAGCAGCCAACATAGGTGCTGTGGAGAGGGAATGCACTGCCAGTATACCTGCAGTGACAGCTAAAGCCTTGACATCTTCATATTGCTGCTTCCTGTGCCTGATGTGAGCTCACAGCCTTTGTACTGAAGAAAGTGTGACTGTTTTTGATTTGATTTTAAACTAAACAGCAGCATCTGAACCCAATATTTTCTGTGGCAGAGTAGATCAGTTATTCAAAAGAAGTGACTGTTGCTGCTTGAGAAAAAGATTGCAGCTGGCTCACAGGCCAGTTGGAAGGATATACTGGTGGAGGCGTGAAGCAGTAATGTAATCCTGCCTTTTCTTCTAATCCCTAGTATATCATGTAGCATAACAAATATTTTTAAAACAGATCAAGGACACTTCATTGCAGTGACAGCTAAAGCCTTGACATCTTCATATTGCTGCTTCCTGTGCCTGATGTGAGCTCACAGCCTTTGTACTGAAGAAAGTGTGACTGTTTTTGATTTGATTTTAAACTAAACAGCAGCATCTGAACCCAATATTTTCTGTGGCAGAGTAGATCAGTTATTCAAAAGAAGTGACTGTTGCTGCTTGAGAAAAAGATTGCAGCTGGCTCACAGGCCAGTTGGAAGGATATACTGGTGGAGGCGTGAAGCAGTAATGTAATCCTGCCTTTTCTTCTAATCCCTAGTATATCATGTAGCATAACAAATATTTTTAAAAACAGATCAAGAGACACTAAGACACAAACAAATGACTTAGCAAACTCTATAACACCTGCATGTAGCATACATTCATTTTAATTTTAATTATGATGGTAGGAAGTAAGCGAATAGAATCCCAGAGAATTTCAGACTGGTTGATTATCTATTTTATAGCTAAGAGAAATATCTATTAGCAATATATACATAATTATTGTGTAAAAGTAGATCCATTACAATATTTTTTTATTTATGACAACTGCCCCCAGCACTCAAGGTGAGGACATTCCAGTGCAAAGCAGAGCAGGACAATCCCCTCCATTGCCCGGCTGGCCATGCTGTGCCTGATGCACCCCAGGACACAGCTGGCCCTCCTGGCTGCCAGGGCACTGCTCAATTATGTTCAACTTGCCATTGACCAGGATCTCCAGGTCCCTTTCTGCAGCACTCATCAGCCTCTGCTTTCCCAATCAGTCTATACATTCATGATTCCCTGTTCCAGGTGAATCTGGCACTTAGCCTTGTTAAACTTCATGTGGTTGGTGGTTGCTGATCCTTCTAATTTGTTGAGGTCTCTGAAGGACCTCTCTGACTTTAGGAGAATCAACAGCTCCTCCGATTTATTATTTTCAGCAAATTTTCTTGGTATTCCTTTGAGTTTTGCATCCAAATAATTTATGAAGATGTTAAAGAGCACAGGGCCTAAAACAGAGCCCTGAGGAGCCCCACTGATGACTGCCTGCCAGACCCAATAGAACCCTATTCAGTATAACCCTTCGTGCTTCTCACCTGAGCCAGTTCCACGCCTACCTGATGTGTTTATACAGCTGTTTGCTGGACATTTCTCCTGAAGGATCCTGTGAGAGACAATATCAAAAGCTTTGGTGACATCTAAAAAGATTACATCTTTCTTCTTTCTGTCTATCCATCTGCAGATGTAGCAATCATCCAGTTATGGTCTTTGAGAGAACTGCAATACAACTGGCAATTTCCCAATTAGGCAATTCTTTTTAGACATCAGACTTCTTTTGAAAGAGATAGAAGTTGTTATCTTTTTAGAAAGTATACTTAATGAACACTTAACAAGACAATAACCAGAAAGGAAAATTAATTAGTCAATACAAGTTGCAAGTTAGCATATCTGTAGAAGATTTTTAACAGAATTTCCATCCCTAGTAGTGATGAAGGTGACATTTTTCACATTTTATCTAATTAGGGTTGATCTCTATGGGGTTTTCTGCTGTTTCATGAAGGGCACTCAACAGTACCACATGCTCTTTCACAATGTGCAGCTCGCCACTACCAGGACCCTGAAGATAAGAACCATACTTTAAAAAATAATAATGGAAATTATTTATGTTAATGTATATGTTACTATATCTATTTATAATGTTTATTTTCATCTTCTACATGATAATCCTTAAAAGGATAATGCAGAAATTGTGGGTTCTAGGATACTATAAAGAAAGCTCAGATAATGGGAGAATTTAACTGTCTCCAAATCATTGCTCCTTCACTTTTCTTTTGGATGACAGGGTCCTCTATGACACATCTTAAACTATGAAGTAGCATCCATTTCTTCTGTCTTTTTTTGAATTAAAATGAAAACAGAGTAATGTTATATTTTGTGTCTGAACTACTCTGGGAAAGTGGAAGAGATGAATAGTTGTTCTATCCTAAATAAGGAAAAAAGTCCAAGAAGCAACAGACAGTTTTGGCAGTTTTGTCTTTTCAAAGCAGTCACAGTAACATGGACAGATGCTTTGCTGAATTTTCTTACAAGAGCAACAGAGGTAGCAGGATTTCACTGTCTGTGCATTTCTTTTTCTCTGTAACATTGGAATTGATGTTGTCTTTAAAACAAAATCAACTCTCTTTATCAGACTTGATGATATTATCACAAACATCTAATGAAATACTGGGAACATCTATGCACATTGAAACAAAGGCTGTGATTTTTCAAGGAATTCCTCAGAGACAGATTTCAAAGAAACCTTAGGAAACTCACCATCTGAGGTGTTCTGCAGACTCCGCCGACCTTCATGTTAGCTGTAGAACTACTTAGGTCCTCTAGAAAAAAAAGGAATTTTACATTTTTTGAACAAACTTCCAGCTTTCACTCCCAGGCGGTAAGTACTTTACAGTACAGATGAAAGCATGCTATTAAAGACAATTCTTAGACATTTCATTTTCTTAAAACTTCAATACAGGACTAAAAAAAAAATAGTGTTTTATCTCAGTGAAAAATATTTATTTTGTTCATCAAGGGCCTTTGCCCTGGGTAACCCAAAAAAATGTGTATGGTATTCTATATGTTTCCTATGCTGACCAGTCTAAGATCATCACTGTCTCTTCCAGACCCGGGGGCTGGAAGCAGAACTGGGATGTGTTACCCCAGGTTCATGGAGGTGGTTGGCCCAGGATGGCTTTAAAAGAGAGGCAAGAGACACCCACAGAGATCAGGGAGACACTCTGAGCTCTCCCCAGGGCTTCAGAGTGGAGGCTGAATTACATGCATGAGTGCTGCATTAAAATAATATCAAAAGATCCCACATTTCCACTTAGAATCATTGTCAAAAACATCAATTTCTGCATGTATGGTTATTCTTTATCTTAGGATGTGCTTTCTAAACACAATGGGAGTTCACATTATTTCAGAACAACCAATAGTTGCTCAGTTCAGTTCTACACTTCAATGTCAGTTTACTTCTATTCAATCATTTTCTTTTAGAAAATGAAATCAGTTCAACAGCCTTAGGAAGACAAATTAAAAACAAGGGTTGATTTGTAATTAATTGATTTTTGTTAATCATAATATAATTAACCATAAAATGATTCAATGAAGATCAAGGATAAAAATAGTAATAATTAGCAGTTCTTCTAGGACTGACAGGAGAACTGAAATTTATTAATTTTTTTTATTTTCATTAGCAGTATCTGCCTTCTTTTGCTTATAACTTATATGAGATATCAGCTTGAAAGAACTATGTAAAGCCTCACTCTGTGAGTGGGCTTTCCTTAGATTGTTTTAAATTTCTAAAGATTTTGAAAAAAAAAAACCAAAACAGGTTTCCCAAAAGTAATCTAGAACTCTTTGTAGTAATACAAAATTAGAGCTTCAAATCCCTTAAACAATATTGTGTCAGCATGGGTTTTCATGTCATAATTTTGCTGTACTTTGATTTGCTCAGCACGGAGACAGCTTAATATCCTTTAATATTTTTCCTACTGCACCTTGACATTGCTATTAACTTCTCTATTTGTCTGTTCTATTTATAATCAGGAAGGTAGAGCAACTCAATTGAACTCTTTTTGTCTTTAATTTATATTGTTCAAATATTAATCACCTGGTAAGAAAACCACATTTACTTGGGTTTGGATGACAGAGTTTTCCTCCTTGAAGCTTCATTATTCCCATACATTTTAATAGCACTTCTGATTTTAATCCTTTTTATCATGCAGAAGAAATAAAATAGGGAAGTAGTTCAGCCCACATTACATTTGGATATCAGCTTTGTTTCATACAAAAATATTGCAGGTGGATCCAGTCACACTAGCTAGCTCACTAGTCTCTTGAAATAGTCTAAAAAAAACTAAAGAACTTGGAAATTAGGCACCCCATGGAGTGTTAGTAATTCCCATGGTTTTATAAATATTGATAATTACAACACTGTTCAATAAATGCATCTCTTGTGCCGAACATACCATAGGGAGCACTGAAGGAGATTTTCCCCATAAAAAAAAAAAGAAAAAAAAGAATTCTACAGAGATTATGCTACATTGCTGTGAAATCAAGAAATTTCACTGAATAGCTCATTGCTTCCTTCAGGGAAAAAAATATTGTAGAAATGTGTCAGGCACAGCTGGGTATTGGATGATAAAGAAAATTGAAAGACTGAAATTATATCTGTCTTTCAAAGTGAATATGAAAACACAGATTTTCAGGAAGAAATTTGGCTGATCTATGATTGGGTATCAATGACAGGAGTTATACCAGGTAACATTTTGATTGCCTACAGCCCCATTTCCAGCTTTCATGATGTACCCATGGAAACTTTTGAACTTGTATGGTAAAACTAGGCCTAGAATCACGCAAGAGGGGGCTCAACAGAGACAGTCTGGGCTGGGGGTGTTTTCATGGCCATGATAGAAGGTGTCTGAACCAGTTTAATTGGATTTCCAAAGCAATCGGCATTCAGCATTTGATTCTGTGCCAATTGCCAATGCTCAGGTGCTGGTGCAGGGCTGTGCCCAGGCGGTGCCAGTGGCTGCAGCGGCCCCAGCGCAGGGCACGGCTGAGCCCCTCAGCCCCGGGGAAAGCCTGGGCAAGGGAGGGCAAAACGCTGCCCGGCAGCCAGGGCTGAGCCAGGGGAAGCGAGCGAGAAACAGCCCTGCGAGCCCCGAGGGGACAGCGGGAGCAGGGACAGAGATGTCCCCGCAGACATGTTTCTGGGAAAGAAGATATTGATCTTCTAATGATCTGTAATCATCTTATCTAGTCTTTGAACATTCTCAAATGAATAACAAAGTTCTAGGCCTGCATAAGATTTATGCAATTTGTGCAATATCTGCAAGATACCATCAAACTACTGAAGCAGAGTTTTTAAAAGGTGCTGATACTCACAGTAAACATAACCCTTGTGAAAGATCTACAAGTTCATCTACACTTAAAACAAAAATATAATCAGGGGTTGCTACTTCTTGTGACAGTTAAATGTATTGCTGTCACTAGAAGACAAAGGTAAGTTGATGTAGCGTAACATTTATTTCATTCTCATGAAATATAGATTTTGCAAAATGGTACCTCAAATGCACGTGTGATCCAATTTAAGCAATTTAAAAATATGTAAAGGTTATTTTACTACTAACATATCTAACTTGTTCTAAAACATAGAATTCTGTTTTTTGCTTTAAGTATAACTTAATTCAATATCCTTTGCTATGAAAAATAATTTGTAGAAAGAATTAAAATGGGTATTCAAAGCCCTTTAAGCACAGCAGCCTAACCCGCTTTAAAGCCAGTGATATGCTTTCCTTGGAGAACTGTACTTTCATTTCATGCATTTCTAAATGAAACACAGCTCCACACTAGCTATTAGTTGAAATGTAGATTAATGAGATTTATAAAACATTACTTCACTAAAAATGTTTATTGTAACACAAGTTGCATTTTTCTAGAGGAAAAATTATCTCAGTATCAACAAGAAAAAGAAATGCAGGGTTAAAACTGCTCAGGAATTCTTTATATTTCACTATGAAAATCTTCCATGAGTCTCTAAACAAAGACATTGCACAGCTGCTTCTAAAAATAATAAACCCCCAAGATTTCTCAGGTTCTCCTTGATTTTGGATTCCCTCCACAGCCTCTCTCCTTTTAGTGTCCCTTAAATCTCTTTAGTTTTCTAAGTTATGGGGTTGAGTTGAGAATATTTTGGTTGATTGAGTCATTGAACACTGACAGTTCAGTCTCTCACATGACCAGTGTTTTCAGCTTGTGTTGTTTCCATAGTCAGTACCATCATCAAGATGATCAGGACACTTCTGGTCATGTTTAGACTTGAGGATCAGCAGGTGGTTTGTATAGCTCAGTTTTCTATTTCACTGAATATGCAAAATCTATTCAAGGCACATTCTGATATTTGGGAAAAGGTGTTGGTCACATTTTGTCTTTTCTGCTTAAGAAAGTGTTGGTTAGAGCTCTGACGTTTATGCTAACAGCTGTGCTAACTTGGCACATGCAGAAGGCTACACAGATGCCCACCTCACCCGCCCTCTTCCCAACTGGATGTAGTCTCATCCTGTCCCAACAAGGCCTCCTGAGCTAGAAAGGCCACAGGCCAGGAGAAGCAAAGTGAATGAGGCAAGTCTGATTTTAGGCAGTCAGGGCAGTAAGTGGAGAAGTGAGGCTCACAATCACAGCCCAGTTCAGTTCAAGAAAAAGATTGGAGCCCTTGATTCCACACAGATCCCATGAGATGGAGGCAAATATTTTACCCTCAGAGCTCTTTCACAGAAGTTAGAGTCCAATAGCTGCACTGAGTCAGAGCTAGCCTACAGCACAGGTGGCTAAGCCCACAGTAGAGAATGTCTGCAGAGCCTGTTGGCACTCTCAGGGCCCTGCCTCTAACTTTACTGGGGAGATAGAGGAAATTTCATCCATGAGAGAGAGTTTTCCAAATCACACACAGGAGAACAGTAACAGTAGGTATCCTCTATGCTATACTCCCTAAAGTACTGTGATGCATGGTGAATCTGGTTTATGCTTCAACATATTAGACCAAAAAATGTTAGCTATGAAGGAAACCATATTTGTAGATGTAGTTAATATATAAAAATGATCACTTACTTCAGGAAACTTCATATATAAAAGCAAAATAATTCAACATAAGATAGCAGGAAATACAGTTTTCCAGAATTAATGGTGAAGAAATTCCTATGGCAGTGCTTTAAAAATTTCAGTAATGTCATGCAAATATTTGGAGCACCTGTGGAAATGCTGTTTTCTGAGAATGAAATTGCATCTAAAGAATTCTAGCTGATAACATATTAAAAAAAAATGGTTTTGTTGTTGATGAGTGTAAAGATGGAAGACATTTCCCATGTGGGATCAGCACTGAGAAGCATTCACCTCCCAAATGGAATCAAAACAGGAATATAAGCCTTAAACAAAAAGATTCTATTTTACATTTTCAGTTACCACTGGGACAAATCTTTTCTTATATTCTCAACAAATCTTCTATTATCTGTATGCATAAAGCTCAATAAGGAAATGGTAAGGATTCACTAGAACAATGCAGTATTTTTTCCTGTAGAGAAGTAATTTACGGTGATGATGTTGTCTGGGTCCTTCCCTCACCTACACCACCATGGCTGAGGAGTGAATCACTATAAAACTCAACATACTACCCAGTAATTCCAACTTTATGTGTTGAGTGTAAGGCTGAAGGTCAACAGCTATGACAGTATATAGGCATAAATTATTACTTCATAAATTCACATCTCAGAGAATCTTATTGTATGGCATAAGACTGGGACATGGAAATAAAAAGACCTTTATTGGCACAAATTACAATGACCACATTTCTTATAAATTAATGGAGAATTCTGACCTTTTAAAACCTCTGTGAGAGCATAGTGAAGCATTTTTTTGCTCTAAATTATGATGGTATGACTCTGGATTAACTTCAGAGATACCCTGATGGAGTAGCACAGTGCTCAGTATAAATTCTACATGCTGAGCAGATCTGAAGAAATATAAAGACCAGGAAACCAGATAAAATATTCAGATCTGAAAATACTGCTTCCTACATAGCAATTGACATGTCTGGCCTTTCTCTAGAATACTCCTACAAAATGAAAAGTAAAATGAGATTTTATATTGTTATAAAAATAGGATGATTAAAACCTCTTGACTTGTGTAAAGAGATTCAATTCAGTAGTTTCAATTCATTTTAATATTTCCTGTGTTCATATTGATGATATATATTATAGAATAATCTGTTGAATATTTTTATCTATTTAAGGTTTTAGTGAGTGTTGCGGCATCTTCTTTTTCTATTCCACCCCTTAGCATTTATATATCAATGGGACTCGATTGTATTCACTTTCATGTTTTTAACTGTATTGCACTGAAACCTGTTAGATAATAAAATAAACTTATGTACCAACTTGGTTTTGACCAGTAGGATTTACATTCCTTTTCTTTGAAGAAGGAACAGAATATTTGTAACAAAATGCTGATCTTTGGCAACAGATGATGCTTCAGTATTGACTGCATCTGGGCTAAAAATGGCTGAAGAGTGCAGGTGTCTGCTGTCTTGGTCTCCTAGGAAAGGAAGAAACACTATGTGTGAGAAGGGACACAGGTATATTCAGCATTCATTTTTCCTTGGACTTCTGAAGACAGCCTACAGCATTCAAATCCGGCCACTGTCTGAAAAAGAAGTCACCCAAGGCCTGAGTCCTGACAGACCGATTAACTTCTGCTATTGAACAATGTGATATCCTTAGGCCTGGACTTATCAGCACCTTGCTTTACTTTTCTAATCCTACAATAGTAGCATTACATGCAAACCTTCCAAAAAGTGACTAACATCTGGAATTTTGCTTCCTCTGTCAATGAATCATGTGGCCAATGGGCTAAGATGGCTACGAATGTGCAACAGACTGAAGCATACACCACTAGAAGAATCTTTCCCCCTGGTAACTATGATCTCCTAGAGCAGTATGCAGCTGTATATCCAGACACACACAAGTTTAGGTACATACAATATAAGTTTTAGCAGGCTAGCTGCTTGTTACAGATGCAGATCTTGTCAGCTGTGGACAATGGGGAACTGGTTATCTCACCATAACTTTGACGTCTATATTTTAATAGTTCTCTTTGCTTCATTGACAGTGTTAACTCTCTATTGCTGCTGGACTGCAGCAGGAGCTTAGACACAATTAGCTAGCATGCAATTGCCTGCGCTGCAGACACATAAATGTGGGTGATGGAATCTCGATCTCAGCCTCCTTTTTTCAGTCAATATTGGCCACAACCTACAAAAAAGGGCAGAATTAATTGAATTCTCTCCCAGGCAGGATAGACTAGGGAGCAGAGCAAATATTGAACTACTCTCTGCTTTAAATATGACAAGCTTTTTCTCTTTTGTGTGAACCAAAATTGTTTCCCGAACACTGAGGTTGAATAGTTTTAATGGAATAAGCAAGAGACTATCATACACAAGAAGAACTGATAATATATTTTCTATTCTGTAGCAATGTTTAAACTAAGGATTGTTCTGTTGTAATTTCTTCTTTCTAAGATGCTTAAGTTTTTTCCTAAACAAGCAATATTTTCCCCCAAAAAACTTGTATCAATGAAATTGAGGATATCCCTTAAACACAAGAAAAACAAATTTATAGTTTAACTTGGTAACATTTACTGCAAATTTGCAGTTCAGAAAGTGATCTAAGTTGTTCCTTTTGAGACAATGAAGGATCTAAGTAGCTGCCTGACATATTTCTCATGGGACAAATTTTGACTTTAATGTCTAAATGAATTAAAATGTTATACACCTCAGCATTCATGTGTAAGTTTTCAACAGGAGACTTTCAGTTAAGTGGTGCCATAGTTTAAAAAGCATAGGTTTCAAAAGTGGGACAGTAGGACAAGAGATTAGGTTCCTCTATATTAAATAAAGAGCATGGAATATCTCTGTTACACTTAACTTTTGACTTTTTGAATTTTTGCTTAACAATATTAAACAGCACATAAATCCTTCCAGAGGTCCTGTCTGTATGTGCACAAGGATTTGTGTGTAAATGTCTGAACCTATCCCAATATTATACTGTACAATGTTAACAGAAGAATGTTCATCTGCCCCGTAGCTTTATTGGAACATTTAATTATCTGCTGTAGCTCAGATTTCCTCTGCAGCTTTGGGCAAGACACTTATCTCTGTGCTTTTATGTGCTACCTGTAAAATGGAAATAATATTTCTTTCCTGCAGCGTAATTATGAAGCATCAAAACTGTGAGACTTTCACACTGAGGGTATTTTATTTATGTCTGATCTATAGCTACCTGACACTTCTTAGTGTAGAATACACTTTACAATGAAGAAAAAGAAAAAGTTATAATGCACAGGCAGCTTTATATCTCATCTTTAGAGTGCTTAAGTTCATCCTCACAAAATTCATTTATGACAGATTTGTAATGTGATTTCTCTTGTTCAATAACACGTTTCAAAAAAAAAAAAACCAAACACCAAAAAAACCAGACTTTTGTCTGTTGGTTTTTTTTCTGGTTTTCATTAGGATTAAGAATTTAAGTGCAACAATGAAGACTTTTATGATGAAAAACCTTAATACCTCCAAACATTGAAAGACTGTCTAAGCAACTGGACCAATAAAGGGTGTGCAAGCAGAATACTTTTAGAAAATAATTTCACAGCTATTTCCTCAATACAAACAAAATAACATGAAAATGTATTCCAGGTACTGGAATAGCTTATAAGGATAGATTCAAATCTGCAAACATATTTCACATTCAGGGCTGCAGACAGACATACTACAACAATCTGTACAAATAGCCACTTAGGAATGAGGGTAGAAAGATATACTGTAAGAAAATTAATTACTGGTGAATATTCCTAAGCTGTTTCTTGTTGTCATACCAACACACAGAGCTATCTTCTTAACTTCTGTACCTCAAGATGACACAACTACTTTTTCCTTTCACATCAAATGAAGTTCCCTCTTCTTGCTCCTCATCCTGGCTCTACCAGGGGCATCCCACAGTTTTTCTATAGTTCTGCCTTCCTTCTCTTTATCTTTACTTCTAGCTCTTGCATTTATTATTTTATTCTCATCCCACCCCACATGTGAGATGAGTTTATTTTTTGGTGCTTCTCCATCACATTCCATTGACACAATTGAAAACGAGACTGAACTTAAACAGAGTTCAGCAG
>NW_005054340.1:3773265-3794197 GCF_000277835.1 Geospiza fortis | reverse complement strand
AGGAGGGAATCATCCGTGTCAATAGAGGAGAAGTTTTGCTCAATTCTTCAATCCCTGAAATGTTACATTTCTCTGTTAATCTGGAGCTCCTGTTTAGGCAGACATCACTTTGGTGAATTAATTTACCAAGTTCTTAGAAATGTGATTATCCATGCACTCACATGATACTTAATTTATCTAAGCAATTGAAAATTATATTTTACAATGAAAAATGTCAAACAGACTTTGAAACAGACATTATTTGCTACACTTTCTTCTAAGATGAAACAGTATGCAATATGCACTTCATACATTTAGGAAATTATGCCCTATTTGGCAAATGAAGGTAGGAGTATCAGCTCACTGAGGACTGAGTAAGGCTGTAAGCATGTGTTGTTGAATGGAGCAACATGACTGCATGCAGCCTGAAAAATGCTTCTGTTTTGAAAAAGAGAGAAGCAAAAACAACCAGAAGATGCTACTGACAATAAAGATTAAAAAAGAATTGAATGTCTGCATGTTTGTTTACAGTTTTTTTTTTAATTTCTATGTATATTAACTCAATTTAGTTTTTAATTGTTGACCACAAAAAGCAAGAACTTGAAATTTTTGTGTGGAGAAATATTATCAAGTTTGTGATACTTCACCAAGGAAATGTAATTCCAGACTCCAATATTACATTTTATATTACATTTATATTGCTAAAAGACAGCTATACCGTCACTCAAAATTTATGAAAATATGTTGAGTAAAAATCTGTATGTGACTTCTTGAAAATACTTGTGGGAAATCTATCAGAAAGCCATTCTTTGTCTGGAAGATCATATTTAATAGATTTTTTTCAGTTCCTCAAGAGTAATGAAGCTTTTTTTCTGTTTGACATAGTGTTGTTATCACTCGGATTCTATTAAAAAATATTTTCAAGGTGCTTCATTCAATCAAGACAAACTATTCTTGCCATGCTTTCATCACAAGCCATTGATTTCTCTTTATTCCAAACTTCCTTCTAATGACTTTCATTATATAAGGTCCAGCATACATGCATCAGGCAGTCTGTCAAGATCTTTTTTTCTTCTCCTTTTTCACTGCCAAATTGTCAGTCCATTAGTTTTCAGATTTGAAACTCTGCTTACTGAGGTTAATGCATCCGCTCAGTCATCACATTTACTTCTCACTCACACATTAGCTCAGTCTCAGAGTTTTATGTTCCCTCTCTGTTCTTTCCTCCAGGTCGTTTTCTTCTGAGTTTAATCAGAGATTTTTGGTACCTGAAATTTTGGAAATTTTATTTTCCTGTAATATTGTGTGAAGTCACTTGATTGAGTAAAGTCTCCTCAGAGGCATGTAGATGACTCACATAGTGGTAATGAAACCATATCATGTATACCAGAAGGCAGAATCTATCTCCCAGTTTTGACCTCAGCTTTACTTAATACATTGTTCTGAGGCAATACTGAGGTATACAGTATAGGTAAGTGTATAGAACTATATAGAATAAATAGTTCTTAATATAAGTTCTGAGACAAGTGTTAAAGGAGATAGTGCTAAGAACAGCATTTGCACAGGATTCAGGAAATGTACTTTCAGGACATGCATCTTTCATGACACAAGGCTGCACATGCAGACAAATTTATAACAGAAATTCAATTTCCTTCCAATATTTTAACTTCAATTGTGAAATCCAAATTACTGTACTATTTTTTTTTCCCCAGAACAAAACAATAATACCATATGTGTTTAAGTAAATCATATTTCTATAGAAGAGTCACTTATTTAAACATTTGCCAACATATAAATACACACCCTAAGTTTCAATAAGTTGCAAACACTGATAAAAATATCTTACCCATATTGACACTAATGTCTGTAGTGCTTAAGGAATTATATTGGTATAGGGAAGGAATCTGACACTCAAAGGAATCTGACAATTTTTTTTCACTTAAAGAGAAAGACGCGCATGTGGAAAATGTGTAATTTAAAGGGCTATATATAAGACAGAAGCTGGTCTGCCGCAGATAGTGTGTCTGAAATTGTTAGTGGCCTTGTACAGGAGGGTGAAATTGTTGGTGGATAAGAGAAGAGCAACTTATAGTATCTACTTGCACTAGTACATAGCATTTGACATGGTCCTGCATGACATCCTTGTCTGTAAACTGGAGAGACATGGATAATCTACTTGGTGGATATCAAATTGGCTGTATGGTCACATGTAAAGAATTGCAGTCAAATCTCAGTGTCCAGGTGGAGAGTAGTGATGAGTAGTGTTCCTCAGAGACCCACACTGGGATCAGTGCTGTTTAATATGCTGTTGACATGGACAGTGAAATTGAGTGCACTCTCAGCAGATTTATTGAGGGTCCCAAAATCTGTTCACCAACAGGCTGGAAGGAAGGGATGCCAGCCAGAGGGACTTTGACAGGCTTCAGAGACAAGCCTGTGTGAACTTCATAAAGTTCAACAAGGCATGTGCAATAGCCTGCATGTGGGTCAGGGCAATCCCAATCACAAACCCCAAACCAGACAGAAAATTGATTGAGAGCAGTTCTGCAGAGAAAGACTTGGATGTGTGATTTGAAAAGAAACTCAACATGACCAGGTAATGTAGGATTTCAGACCAGAAAGCCAAACATATCTTGGGATGCATCAAAAGAAACCTGACTAGCAGGTCAAGGGAGGCGATTCTCCCTCTCTACTCTAGAGTACTGTGTTCAGCTCTATGATGAAATACTGGGCTAGGTTGCCTAAAGAAGCTGTGGATGTCCCATCCTTGAAAGTGTTTAGGGTCAGTTTGGATGGGTCACTGAACAACCTGTTCTAGTTGAAGGTGTCCCTGCCCACAGCCTTGGGGTTGGAACTTAATGGCCTTTAAGGTCCCTTCCAATACAAACTGTTCTATGATTCCATATTTCTGTGATACTGAGCCCTGACACCAGACTAGGAAATTCTACTCAGTTTGGTTTTATGTCTGTTAACATATATGTGTTCTTTCTACGGTTTTAATCAGGGCCAAAGTCTGTCTTTTCTTGCCATACCATAAAAAGGACATTTAATGTTAATCTTTATGAAACCACAGTATTGAATTCATTTCAGGGCATTGTCTCATAAGATTGAATAAATTTTTAAAACTATAAAAGCTGATTCTCTTTGAAAGAAGTGTAAGGATTTATAGTACAGCTGCAATAGTGTGCCAGGAAAAGCGAGTTCATCCTAATTTGCAACAATAACAATGTCAAAATGATTATCAGGGGACCATTATTCTTCTACTTTTTCTGCCCATTGCAGTCAGAGGTTACATTTTATTTGCTGCTCAGTAACTTCTTCAATCATTATTAGAAAAGATGATGTTATAAACTATTAATTTTGACCAGCTGAAAGAGTTTCTTTTTAAAAACTTCCAATTACTCTTTATTCCACTCTCTACTTGTAGAAGAATTTTCTTTTATCCCCAGTGATAGCAAGACTCTGTTTTACAGTGCTTAGCAGTTAGATTAAATCATGGTAAAAATGGTGGAGATTAATTAAATTCCTCAATTTGTTTCAACACAAACATATAATGTTTAGGAATAGTATAAAATGACAGAATGGTTTGAATTGAAAACAGTCTGTAAAGATCATCTGGTTCAACCATTTGCTACGGCCAGGAACATCACTCTCTAGATCAAGTTGCTCAAAGCCCCATCCATCCTGACTTTGAACTCTTTTGGTGACCTGGAAATCACAGCTTCTCCACTGTCTCACCACCTGTATTGTAAAAAATTTTGTCTTTATGTGGAATCTAAACCTACTCTTAGTTTGAAGCTCGTCTCTAATCATCTGTCTATCTTTCATATATTTCAATATATCTTCCAGAAAGATATGTTCCATTATGTTATTGGGCATGGATGAGAGCATGTTTGGTCAATACTTCCTAGTGTCCTCCACCTTTTTAAGCCTTTTTATCCCTTTTTACCCTTTTTAGAAACAGCTGTAATGATACATATTTTCAAAATGTCTGAACAAAAAGTTTAACTGTTCATAATTTACTCATCATTAACCTTGAATTATTCTCTGGTACTTAATTTCAAAATCCATTTTTGGATGTCTAATTAGGGTAATACATTTAGAAAACAAAACCAAAAAAAAAATCAAATTAAGCATCTGGCTACAGAAAACCTTAAATGATCAACGTCTTCATTATGTCAACTTAACTTAGTTATGCTTTGCATGCTTCTTCACTGCCATGTAAGAAAGATGTAAATTATTAGACATGCTCTTTATCTCTCTGAGATTTCTTTAAATAGTAATCATATCTCTAAATGCAGTTTTCCTGCTTACTGTTACAGGTCTTATCAACAGAATAGATTTTGCACCACAGGTGACATACTCTACTTGAACTTTACATGTAGAGTAGCTAGCATACTTGCTGAAAATTATTTTAAGTGCAAATGCTCATCATAAAATGTAATGCAATGTGTCCAGTGAAACACAAAAAAAAACCATTCCACTCTGCCCATTTTATACTATATATGGAAGTCAAAATTAGGAGAAAGCTGATCTTAGCAAATAAATTGACTGATATCCAAATATTTTAACGCAATCTGTTTAAATAAAATAACTGTTCTTCATATTAATCAAAGCCAATCAGTTATGCTCCAAAACACTGAGACATTCATTGTTTCCAACCATCATCCACATTCTACTTTTTCAGCCAAAAGTCTCATCACTGTTCGAAAGTATGTCTGAACATTTCAACAGTCTTGTTACTCACGATTTCAGCTAACCTGTACTACATTTTTTGACCTACTTTGGAGAACATTCCCTGTTCTTCCAACCAGGTAGCTTATTTTCATCATACTTGTGGCCAGCTGTCTCCAATGCAGACTGCTTGTGCCCACAAACAACAGTAGACAGAGCAATGGCTAGGTCAGAATCTATTTTGCAGGACTCTGTGTCTATTCACACAAGTATTGGGCTTTCAGTCATGCCAAAAATTTAGATATGACACTTGTATTCTTCCCATACAAACATTACATGACTATATTTCTTAAGAATGTCTTTGATATCACAAATCCCACATGATACTTCTTTAGACAAAATTGAAGACGCAGCAATTTCAGAAGAGTTCAGATTCAAGTTATCATCTTATCTGGAAAATGGATTTAAGAGGACAAACATTTGAAAACGTGAAGTCTACCTGCTAAGCACTATATCTGCTAAGTTATATCCTGAAAAATGGCTTTCAAGATGACATGTGTCTCTGGAATATAAATATATATGATAACAAATTACTAAAATTCTGAAAAGCACAGTTGGCAAAACATGGGGTAAAACATACTACTAATCATCATAGTGTATTAGTCAAAAAGAAAAGAAACTCTGTCAGGTGAGTAAAAGGCATACTACAACTAATTAACAGTGATCTAGAATGCTTTTTAAATTAATCACACTGAATTCAGGTCTTTTAATGACAGTAAAGAACTTGGAAATGAAGACTGGCAGGTCATCTAGGGGGTTGTCTGCTAGGTATTTGATTTTTTTAGAAACTAATGACCCTTTGACTGTTTCTGTAGTTTGTTAAGTGGTAGGGAAGCACCGTCATGCATGGGTATTATGCAGTTATATCATGTTTTCTCTGTCTGCTGAGCTTTTTTCCTATCTTGAACCCTTTCCTTAATAAACAAGCCCATATAGTGCTACAATTTTCAAGCCAAGCAATCTCAGTGATGACTGCATGCAAAAGAACTGCATTTATAGTATATAATTTAAGACTTCTTATTTTAAGTATTTTATTTCAACACAACTGGGGAAATGGAAAAGAAATCCCATGATTTTTTGAGGTTTTGATGAATTACTATGGAAGTTCATGAAAGTCAACTGCTTTGCACAATCTACACCAGTCTTTTTGTCAGCTGAGGTCTTAAGATTTCTATTTCCATTCAAGTGAAGAGAATCAAACACTCATTGTAGAACTCAATGATATACTGCATGTCACATGATAAATTGCATGTTACATTATTGCAATTGAATACACATTCACAAATTATGCTATGGTGAACACGTAAAGAAATCCATACATTTCTTCCTTTGTTACTCTATCACAAATGGGACCACCAAAGTTACGTTGTAGCCAAATAATGAGCTATAAGAAAAAGTGTGCTTAATAACATGACTGTGGCATAAGAATGTAATCAGGAATTATTAAACAGACTTGATTTGCCCTTATTCTGAGACCTTTATGCAGATAAGCAAAATTAATACAAAACAGGAACAGTGATCATAAAATATGCTGAGTTGGAAGGGATCACTCAGAATCATCATTTGAGAGAGGCCTTGCAACAGCATAGGCTAGGTCTTTGAGCATTCTTGGATGAATCCTATCAGGGCCCATAGATTTGTAAGGATACATCAGGAACAGCAGATCTCCTGCAAATTCAGGAACAACTGGGAATTCACCATTCTCATAGCCATGGATCCTCCAGCTCAGGGCACTGAGACATCCTTGGTCTGTCATCTGTGCTGAAGACAGAGGCAAAGAAAGCATTACACTGCTCTGCCTTGCCTATGTCCCTATTTGCGAGGTACCAATACTCCTTTTGTAATGGGCAGATGTTATTTCTACACAACCTTTTGCAGTTAATGTATTTGAGAAAACCCTTTTTTATTGACTCCACTTTTCTGGCCAGGTTCATCTCCAGCTGAGCTTTGATTGCACAAATTTTCGCCCTATGCTTTACCTCATACCCTATGCAAAATCCTGTGGGGTTGTTTTCTTTCCCTGATAGCCATTACAGCTGTGCATTGTTCTGCTCAGAAATACAAGATCTACATAAATACAGATAAGCCATTTCCAAAACTAAATGAAGAGAACTCATTTTTTGAAAATAAAATGCAAACCTAATGGTACTGAAAAACCAATATCAACATGAGCAAAATACTCCATATGTTCCTGAAATTCTGTTTAAGCAATTACCTTATCTCAAGATGGACCATAACTTATTTTATTAGAAACATTATATAATGAAGAAGGGAAAGTCTACATTTAATTCAAGTAATTCTTCATCTAACCTAGTGAAGATTAAAGTCTTCTTGGCTTTTGGGCCAAATGTCATCAAAAGCTAAGTATTTCATAACCTAACAAAGAATTTTGGAGCCATCCAGTCATATCGATATGTTAATTTTTATAACATAAATAAAAATTATAATTTCTTAGAATTAGAAAGATATTCTGTAGATAATCTTTACTGGTACTATGTATGATGATATTCAGGTGGTTTACAGGGTCTGTTGTAGATCCCACAAATCTTTGACGTTTTGCCAGTACAGCAATACTTTAGCCAGGATTTGAAATCAATCCCTAAGTAGCAGAACTCACTGTGTGAAAGTCATTATTTTTAACGAGTTTATGCATTTTACATTGTGCTAGTTATTCTTTGTCATGCTGTTGGATTATTAATGCAACAGGAAAGAGGCTATTAATCTTGGTAATAAAATGTTTGAATACAGAATGAACAAACTTATATGTAGCAGAAACCATGCAGAAGTTAATGGGCCAAATTTAGCATTGGCTAAATTCCACTCAAATTGCTGGAAATAAGCCAGGTCTCAGTGTGAGTTAATGACTTTTGTATTATGTTAGTGAATTTCTGTCATATCTCTGACTTGGTATAATTTATTGTCTTTTAAACAACAAATGGCATTCCCTGCTGAGTGCACTACTGGTTGTTAACTCAGCTATTCATGTAAAAGTCATTGAGATGATACTGAAGTGCTTTTCATCCACATACACAGTGACAAAGCAAATACCTAGTGAGATAGGAAAGCATATTTTATTGAAGTATCAACTATGATGAATAGGAACAAACATGAACTAATAGTAACCACAGATTCTGTGAAAAACAAATTTGTAAATGAAGTTTAAAAACCTACACACAACCAAACCCCAGAGAAATGGAACACAACTTTTAACCACTTTATAAGGAATTAGGCCACTTTATCACATGCTCAACTTTACCTATGGGAAATAACAACACATTATGGGAGCAATTTGCATTAAATTAACAGTCAATAAATGGCTAAGAAGTAAAACTTCTGCTTAATTACTTAATAAACAGTCATGAAAACATTTTAAGTGGACTAAACACTTAGTGAACCATCACCTTTTGTGACAAGAGCTGTCTAGATTCTATCAAGGGTAAAAGAAATTCCCTGTCTATTCTGTTAGAGGAAAAAACAATTGTATATTTTTCACAAATAACTTCTTAATTTCTTCTCTGGACAATCTATTCCAGTGGCTCATCACTCTCATAATAAAAAATTTCTTCCTTATATTTAATATAAATCTACTCTCTTTCCATTTAAAAACATTGCCCCTTTTCTTGTCATTAGATGTCCGAGCAAAAAGTCTTTATCTGTATTTTTTGTAATCCCCCTGTAAGTATTCAAAGACCGCAATAAGGCCTTCCTGGAGTCTTCTCTTAGCCTGGCTGACGAGCTCTATTTCTCCAGCCTCTCTTCACAGGATTTTCTCCAGCCCCCTGATAATTTTTATATCCTTCCTTTGGAACTACTCCAACAGGTCTATGTCTGTTTTGTATTGAGGATCCCATAGCTGGACTTGTTACTCCAGGTGACATTTCATGAGGTGTAGAAAAGAGGAGCAATTGCTCTCCATGACTTGCTGGCTACATTTCTTTTATGCAGCCCAGCATATGATGGCTTTCTGAGCTTCAAGGGCACTTTGATGATTCATACATAATTTTTCGTCTCTCAATACCTCCAAGTCCTTCCCTGTAGGGCCAGTCTCAATCAGTTATTTCCCCAGTGTGTATAAGTATTTGGGATTGCCTGACCCAGGTTCAGGACCTTGAAATTTGCCTGGCTGAATTTCATGAGGTTTACATCAGCCCACTCCTCAAACCAATCAAGATTCTTCTGGATATCGTCCTTTCACTCAAGTGAATTAATTGGGCCATTCAACTTGTGTCCCTGCAAACTTGTAGAGAGCGCACTCCATTTCACTGTCCATGTTGCTGATGAAAATATTTAATACAGTTGGTCCCAGTATAAACCTCTGAGGGACACCATTCACTACTGGTTTGCAGTTGGACATTGAGACATTGACTATAATATTTTGAAGGTGACCATGCAGCCAATTTCTCATCTAACAATTCTTCAGAGCCAGTTTAGAGGCAAGAATTTTTTGTGGGACTGTATGAATGGCCTTACAGAAGTCCAAGCAAATGATGTTACTAGCTCTTCCTTTGCCCAGGGATGCAGTCACTCCATTGCTGAAGACCATGATTCCTCAGGCATGATTTGTCCTTGATGAAACCATCTTGGCTCTCTCTAATCATCTGCCTGTTTTCCATATGCTTCAGCATGTCTTCCAGGATGACTTGTTTCATGGGTCCAAAGATGAGCCTTTCTGATCAGTAGCTCCCAGGATTCTCCTTATCATCCTTTCTGAAAATTTGTGCAGTATTCCATTTTCTTCAGTCATTGGGGGTACCACCTGACTGCCATGAATTTTTAAAAGTCATTCAGCATTCCTCTATGCACCCTGGAGTTTTGCAAACATGTATGTTCAAAAGATGCTTATGGAATTTGAAGATGAAAATGTGGGAACCATTGTTCTTTTACATTGTCTGGCAAATTTTATCTCCAGTTATTAGTATTATTTTTATTACCTTATAAATAAAAAAAAATGTGAAAAAAGTTTTTACATATGAAAGGAATTAATGTGTTGTATGCTTTTTATTGGCATGCTCATAGACAATGCTACCAAACATGCAGACACACTCATAAACAAAGCTATTTCTTTGCTTCATAGAACAAAACAATTATGTTTGCAATAAATACAGCCAATGACCCTTTACATTGTGAACAGGCAGCTCTGTTTTTTTCAAGGCTGTCAATCTAAATCTTCTTATTAATCTTGCTTTTGTATATTCAATTACTAACTCAGCTTCACATCATTTCACCTACTCTTAAATTCAATATAATGGAATTTTTATGAATATATTTTTTGTCTTTTAAAAAATAAATGTAATTTTCTATTTATCTATTCAGAAAGAAATTACTTGTAAGCTGAAAGTGCATTTCAGGGAAGATGCAGCTTCCATCAGGCATCAGATAAGGCAATGTTAAATTGCAGACAAAATTACAACACAGGGTTGCAGGTTTGCAATCCACTACTATCTTTAATGTCATTTATTAGGACATTATTAAATACATTAGGTTAGTCAGTCTGTTTTATAAGGCCTATTGCTCACTCCTTCTGCTTTATTTCAGGCAACTGGTAAGCTATCCATTTTTTTAATATATATATAACCAGCTTCATTACTCAAGGGAACATCCTTCTGTGGCACTCTGAGTTTTCTTTGAACTGCAATATGTTACATAGCCGTCTGCTTTTGCAGGCAAAGTGTGAGAGTTAATGCATTTTTTAAATAGAATTCCTGCCCAATGCATATACTTGTCTATACCATCTCTTTCCCATCCATCAGTGACTCTCTGAAGTGTGGCACAAATTATTTTCCAGCTTCTGCCTATGTTAAACATATTAGCAGATATAGTTCTCTCAGGAGATCCCTTTCATGATATTTCATCTGTGTTCTTTGTTTTCCTTAAGCAAACACATCAGGCTGTTTTTATGGCATACATACAGCATCATGCCACACATCACTGTGTCTTCAGCATCACACATCTTGGTACAACAAGCAAAGGATTTATTCCAGAAGACTTAATATCAACTATAAGACTACATCTGAAGTCTACATCTACTACATCTGTATATATATATACATTTTTTAAAAAGGCTTATATATATACATTTAAAACAATAGTTATGAAGTAGTCACCTTTTTTTTCTGGTGAGAAATTCAAATATGTAATTCAGTAGGGGTTCATGGTAGGATGTGAAAACTTCCTTTGCTTATGAACTAAGATAATAAGTTTGTTTCTCTCCACACTAGGTGGTCCTACTCACAAAACTATTCACAGTTCTATTCAGATTCTCTCTCTACAAAATTCTTCATGCTACTCTTTAATCCAGTTTTGGGCGCCACAATATAAAAATGACATCCCACTAGACAAGGTTGCTCTGGGATTTATCCAGCCTGGCTTTTAATACTACCAGTGTTGGGTCTTCAAAAATTTAGTTCAAGATTAACGGTTTCATGCAACCATCCCCCATGTTGAACTATCACTACCACATTTATAATGGATATTCCATAAGTTAATATTACACAGATATTATCTGCTTTCTTTGGAGTGTCAAAAATTTTACACAGAAAACACACATTACTGATCAGTTTCAAAATCTGTTAACTATATGCTTATGAATTACTGTTTTTTAAAATTATTTCCATGTTACAATGCCTTTCTTAAAATGCTAGGAAGACACACTTAAAATATATTTGACATTAAAATCCTTGGTTTGCTTCTGCATGCGTGTTGAACTTCCCTGTTTCTGTATTTCAGCTGAATCCAGTGGCCCTGACAAACGGCACACTTGTCTCATAGGCAAGAAATTATACATCTGTTCACAAAAGAGATAAAAGGAATGGTAGAACATTGTAAGTCTTGCCAATTCATCTGAGGTATTAGTGGAATCATCTTTAAAGAGAAAGTGATCATACTAGCTTAGCATTATTTAATCCCTGGAAAAGTCAGGATTTGGAAATACTCACATTCATGTGCTTTGACTAAAGTCTGATCACAGACAGCAGATATTTTTAATCATTAATGACCTGGCTCAGTTTTAAACAAATTCTAGATAACAAAATCACTTCAAAGCTATATGGTAAAAGTATGTATCCCAACACAAAAATGAAGCCTATGTTTAGATATCTTTGTACTTTTTTAAGCTCCCATTAATTATTCAGAAACTTAACAGAAATTCCTATAAATGTCAAAATAATTCTTTTATTTATCAGTGTCTACAGTTCTTTGATAATATTTATTAAATAGATAAATGCTGATGGTATTTGAAGAAACAGGCTCATTGATGCAATTGAAGTAAATAATAAGTGTTTTATAAGGATTTTAGTTAATCTACATTGCTACAGGTATTTACATTAAAAATAGAATTCGGGATTGCAAGTTTCAAAAACCTGAATTTTTCTTACTAAAACATGAACCATTTTTAAACATATCTATTTGTAATCCATGTCTCTTGTTTCGGTTTTTTTGTTTGTTGTTGTTGTATACACTGAATATTTTAAAATTATCTGCATGCTTCCTTCTTCATTGAATATGATATTTTAAGTTAGATAGTGTTAGCACTATCCAGTCTTGCTTGCCCACAAAACTATGATAGCATATTAAAACACAAACATAAAAATGGCTTATCTAAAAATTAATGGCAAAGGAGTTTTCTGTTTAGTGCTAATGTCCTCACATACGCGTAAATGGAAGACAGAGCTCTCCCAGAAGGCTGTGAACTCGCTGAACTTCTCTGTAATGCAATACACACACAGATACAAGGCACAGATAGCTGTCAAATTACGTGCATTAATTGAAAAGATGTTGGCTTCCAGTCATTAATTTAACAATTATGTCAATTATTTTCTCTAAAGTACTGCATCCAGCATTTCCTAGTCAATTGAAAGGGCAGCAAAGGCTTAATTTCCTAACTATTGTGGCTTTTAACTAAGTGAGCAAATTTTAACATCATACAATACAGTCTTTTGTTTCAGTGAGACACTTATTTTTCTGCTACGGGCACGACAATCTCATCTTTTTTTCCATACTTTTTACTTTTACCATTTATGTTTGTATGTTTCATGCTTCTACCAGCAAGAAAACCGTCCTATACAGACTTTACCCAACTCCTGTCAAAATCAGTGAAAAGTCTGCCCTTGATTTGAGGAGATTGACTCACCTTGTTGAGCTGGATATTCTTTCTAAGACAATCATACATTATCTAGTTTCTAGCAGTTTTACATTATTTGAATTATTGTTATTTTTTATGATTTTGTCGCATCCTCCTTGGTGCTGTAGAAGATAAGCCAGTGCCCCACAGAATTCAGCTACCTGGTGTTAATGCCTTATATTGGATAGCTCTTGCCTGTACAATTACCATCAGAAGGGGTATATAATTTCAGACACAAACACGAATGAAATTGACGTTCTGTTATTTGTGGTCATAGTTACACATGAAGAACTATGTGGAGAACAATGCCACAGAAAAATAATGATCCTCATCTTTGACCTTGTCTCTTTCCTACAAAGTTCTCATTAACACAAATGTATTACTTGACAATTCTCACATTATAGACCATAGACTTGCATTTTTATGAAGAGGCACCACAGAAAGATGTCAGTATGTTATCTGAAATTATTGCAGTTATTGCCGTTGTTTTGTATTACTTCATTAAGAAAGAAAAGAATTTGATAAGTTTCTGTCCTGGTTTGGGACAAATTTGGGAGGAAACCTCCAAAGGGGTCCTTCTAGAAAGTGAATTAAAGAAGCCCCTCTGCCCACCAGTTGGATGACCTAAATCTCCTGTGAGAAAAGTGGAAAAAGCTGTTTAGTTAACAAGAAAGTATGCACAAACATAAAAAAAATGTATAATATTAAACAATGAAATCTCTCACTGTTCGGAAGAGATGGCAAATTCAGAGAGTCCTGTAGCTCAGAGAGAATCCTCTCCGGGTGTTTCTCAGCTCACTGTGTATCTTTCAGTCCCACCAGGGCTAGAATGCAGTGTCCTGGGCCCCAGTGGCCCACAGGCTTGAGCTCCCAGTGTTTTTTCTGTACTTTCGGTCCAGAGCAGGTTTGAGTAGTTCCAGGAAAAGAAGAAGCTACAATCTGGAGAACTTCTCTGCCTCAGCTAAAAAAATCTAACTTAAAGCAAAGGAGAGCTCTCTCCCATGCCCTGTCCATGCTGCAGACACCACACACTGAGGGAGAGAGAGCTGAAGCTTTTATCTCTGTTTTTTAATATAGCTGTGAAAAAATTCCACTGCTTTTCCTTCTCCCTCCCTGCTTCACTCTCAGATCTAGTCTTAAAAGCACAGAACTCAATGCGCATCATAAACAGGATGGATGACTGGGGATACAAGCTTCACAAAATCTCCCTGGGACAGTTTCTTGACTAAAATTCACAGAGAAGAAAACTTTTTATTAGAAACACATGTGAAAGGTATAAACGGACATTTCTCTTTTCCCTGTGGATACCAACAATACTTTCACAATCAGAAAGCTGTATACTTCATGGAGTTAAAAAAAAAGATCTGTCAAGATAAAAAATTTAAAAATGTGGAAGTTTTCAAGTGCTTCTATCAATTATCAAGTTCGTAATATATGCAATTTTAAAGTCTACCATAATGCTTGTGAAGTTTTACTGTATAGTAAACATATTTATATTCTAAATGGTTCATCTTCTATCTGAAATAAGAATCAAACCTCTTCTGTGTTGGCAGATACTAGTGGTCTCCCTCTGGCTTATGAAATATACTTGAATCAGAGCTGTAGGAAAACTTAATGGGAAATCACTGTTTTTTCCCAAGGAAATTCAGGACTCATGCAAAGGTGATGTGATTGAAACTTTCCAGGAAAAAAAAATTGTTATTTGTATTTTAGGTGGAAAGAAGTCTCATTCTCTATAAAGTCTTCTACAATGGCAGTTTGAACTCTTATTTCTCCCAAGGTGTTTTCTTTCTAACACTTGATAACTGGAAAATGGACATAAGGTAAAAATGAAAGAAAAAAAATCTTTTCACACAAGCTCATATTAATGACAGTAGCATTCTGACACAGATATAAATTATATTTAAGATGTTATAATTGATATTCAGGAACAACTTCAGAAACTATCAAAGAAAATGGTAAATGTTAAATGACAAATGAAAAGGTAGATTCATTTATGTGTATCATAGTTTAAATAACGTCAATGAAGGTTGCTGTTCATTTAATTCATGTATTTCTTACTGATGAGCTATCAAGACAAGTAAGCTACTAAGTGAATTCTTGTCCTCTTTTAATACATGCATAAAGAAATAATTGAAATAAATATAACAGGAAGGCACATGACTTTAGATACCTTTAGTAAATACATGATCAACAAAGTCTTGGGTTTTCGGTTGAGAATTAACATTAGTTCACACATCATACGACCATGATCCCAGTCATAATTTGCTCCAAATGGTGGCCACTCCTCATGCCTGAATCACTTCCATCCAACTGGGCAAACAACTACATGACATAGAACTTCTCTGATTGTCACCTGGAGATACAAATCATTACCAGAAGTCATGTACCTTGCAGATAATTTATAGCATGACCTTCAGGGGAAAAAAAATTCTTTTTCATTTTAGACCAAAAAGAAGAAGAAACCCTTAAAAGGGGGGATCAGTTACATGGCCCAGATAGATTCTTACTATGGGTCACTACTGAATTTATTCAGTGTTCATGTTTAGTTTTTTTATGTTCGTTGTTTGGTTTTGTTATGCTCACTGTTTGCTTTTAGTCTAGTTTTATTCTAATAAATTTACTGTATGTTTTCAAAATATACAAATTGTTAGCTGGTTAGAGGCAAGTCTACAAAGTTGTGTTACATGCCAGAAGTTTTTTTTTTTCAATACTGTATGTGTTTATCTATAGTAGATATTCAGTCTTATTCAGTACTGCCGCAGAAAAATGTGTTAGCATGTTAACAACAAAATAAATTTAATTAATTTTTATCTAAGGAAAAATATATGTTTTAGTGGAATTTAGTGTTCTTTATTTCTTTCAAATAAACCATTATTTCCTGGTGTTCTTTGAGGGTCTGTTTTTGTTTTTTGTCTTGTTTTTTTGGTGGTTGGTGGTGGATTTTGTTTTTTCTTGTTGGTGGTGGTAGATTTTTTGGTTTTGTTTTTTTGGTTTTTTGTGACAGTTTTAATGGAATAGCTCAACTCTCTGTGGGGTTCTTTTTAGTAGAGAATATCTGTTGAAGAGAGCTTTCCATTCTGCAGACAACCCATTCAACTTCATTGGTGGGACTCTGAAGCTTTAGTTTGCCAGTTAAATTTCATAACACTAGAAGACACTATAACTTGAAGTAATAAAATCTTTAAAATTCTGATTGCTTTTCAAGTTTCAAAATATTTAGAAACAAACAGGAGAGAATAAATAAAATACATGTTTTCTACATCCAGGCAAATAATGCTTGAGCAACCTGGTCCAAGTTCACCAGCTTTTGGCAGCAGTTTGGACTCTCTGGCTTCAAGTTCCCTTTTGGTGCCTCCTCTTCAAGGACTGGGTTCGAAATGCTCAAAAACTCATCCTTTCCTAACCTTGAAGATTGTAAACATTTCCCAGTAAATTATATTTTCTGGTAAATCCAAAATTGTAACTAAATGTTCTGAAGTCATGATTACTTTGTATAAAGAAAATAGCTTAAAAAAGAAGAAAAGGTAAAATTGAGTCCCATTTTTCTTTGACAGCATAATTTGATCTAATTTAGTTCCATTTAGAACAATAGTGTGGACATTCTGACATTATGCCATGACTGTGGAATGCCTTTAACTTCCTCTCAAGGCACTTTTTCTCACCCTCCTGCACAACCTAATGAGTAAGTTAAACACATGAATTGCTCTGGGTGCTCACACTGCAAAAGCTTTTAATTGAAAAAAAACCTCTTGAAGTGCTAGTTTTAATGGTTTGAGAGAAACTGCAAAAGATTTATTTCTCTTTTACCCCTTTAGGCAGCAAAAAATTTGTGATCATCACATTGCACAAAGTTTGCTGCTTGTTTTTCTGTCTACTTTTGCTTAAAAAAGACAGGACACTTTAAAGTATTTATGTTTGTGGAGAAATGCATTCTGAGTTTAAATAGTGTAGCCTGTCTCACTGGAGTCCAGAATAAGAGGGAAAAAATTCTATGATGACCTTATGCATAGGAGGAAGCCACAAACCTGTTAGGTTTCCTTATCAGATGGCATGATCCAGAATACAGGTTATTTCTTGATTCATGGTCCTGGTTCCAAATGGAATGCTCTCAGTAACTCAGCAGGTGCCTGTTTCTGAGTCCTTGGAAGGGTCAGAGAGCAAAGTCATTGTTAGAGTTACAGCAGCAGGGCCTTGAGGTACCACCAATATGTTCAAAGCTGTTTTCCTCTGGTAAATGGGTGAGAGTGTCATGACCTACAGGCCATAAGATCAAGGAACATGTCATGATTTCTGCACTCCCTAAATTCTACTGTTTTGCAACAGCTACTGTTCTTGAGGGCAAGGTAAGAGTTTGTTTCTCTGAATGACACATTCATCCTGTTGAGCTCAGATTTCAGTATTGTGGTGATCTGTGACCCTTCACAGCTTGTGTCCACGACTGGCAGAATCTCCCAGGTAAGAGGGAAATCTTCTTTTATGGAACAATGAAAAATAGTGTTTTCTTATTATTACATTTCATAGCAGACTATACCCTTTTTCTCCTAAAAGAAAAGGGTAGTTGCACAATGAAATTTTAGGTGCTTTCTTCATAGATTTACTTGTCTACTAGTTTGATTTCTATATGAAATGAGCATACTTCATCAGCTGAGCTTATTTTTTTAACTCTCTCTTTCATATAAGACCAGGAAGCAATACAATTAGTCTTTTCTTACTGCAGTAAATGGTGACTTCTGGAGAGATTCTCTAGGTGATGTTCAAGTGTACAAAACATGTGGAATGTATCTAACTTTCGCTTTATATTTCTAAACCGTTTTACTGAAATATATTGTTCTACAGTGCAGTGCCATTGCAGAAGTTTAAGGGGGAAGTGTTATAAAAACTGAATCACAGAATCACACATTAGTACTTTTCTCTGTTGTCCTGGGTAGAGACAAAAAAGAGACTTCAGAAACTATCAAAGAAACTGGTAAATGTTAAATGACAAATGAAAGGGTAGATTCATTTATGTGTATCAATAGTTTAAATAATGTCAATGAAGGTTGCTGTTCATTTAATTCATGTGGAGTTGCCTAGCACTGTTTAATTCCATACCACTCACATCATGGCAGAGGGCATGGTTTCAGCAGAAAATGCCAATTCCCCAGAAGCCAGAAGTGGAGTCAGTCTTACTTTCATTATGGGAAAAAATTTGAGACTGTTCCTTTTGACATGAATCAAGCTGCAATTGCTGCCACTCTTGCTGAAGTCATGGAATAAATGGCAGCTGCTGGTGCTGCTGCTGGTGCTGCTGCTGCTGCTGCTGTTGAAAGCCACAGTGCCTGCAGGGACCACTGCCGCCCCAAGGGGAAAAGAGCCCTTCTACCATTGGCTATTTCTTTGTTCATTGAGAGTACATATAAAAATCAGGTTCTAACATTTCGTTTGGGAAGTAAGATGTGTACAAAACTAAGCTTCTCAGAGCACTTGAAACTAACTTGTCTTGCTGGAGATATCTATGACAACTAATTCTGTTGACACAGAATTCTGCAAAAAGTATTAAACTACCTGTGAACATAGAAACCCTGTGTCTCCCTAGAACAAACAGTACCATTCAATGTGAAAACTCTTTGTCTGACAGGAAACATAGATAATTTTCTTCAGGGATATAACTGAAATGACACTTGGAGTACATTGCTTTCAACAACTGATATCTTTTTCAGCACCATTAGGAGAACCTTGTCAATGTAGAAAAGATATACTTATTCCATTCTTTGAAGCCGTAGCCTACATATTTTTCCTGACATAGCAGTTCTTGCACCAAACTAAGCAAGTTACCCCAGTACAAAACCTTGGATGATAGAAGGCAAACCAAATATACAGTATTGTGGCTTTTATCACTATATGTAAAGATATCATGTATACTCAGGTCTGAAGAAGATATCTTAGTGATACAGCCAGCAATCCAGTATGACAATTTTAAAGAAAACTTCAACAGGATTTCAAAACAATGATCACAGTAGGAGATGAGCTCTTCAGGTGCTGTTTGTGATTGGCTCTGTCTCAAATTCTAGAAGCTGCCACGGACTTGCTCAACAAGTGTCTTCCCGCTCTGCTTTATTTTCAGTGTAATGAAAGCAAAACCAACCCGGGGCACTAGGACCAAAAGCTTGGCAATTCTGATTTCTCCTTATACAGAAGTTTACGCATTTGTACTTTAGTTAAATCTATGCTCATTGACTCAGGTGATCTCTACCACTCATATGTTTTTGAATGGCTCCAGATTTTGTCCTCTGTCATGCTAAGGGCATATTTTTCCTGCTGTTGACAGGTGGGTTTTTTAATGTGTGTGTTTTGACACTTATTAATTTTTCAGCCTGGTGATTGTAAAATCAAATGTCACAGCACGGACTTTATATTTACCATTACTAAATCTCTTTACTTCCATTTCTTAAGAACCTCTGATACTACTTAAACCATTCAAGACCCTTTAGAATTTTTTTGGCAATTCAGAAATTTTTCAATTCCTAAGCAACAAGTGTTCTCCCTCTAAAGATTTTCATCACTGTTCAAATCACTTCTAACAGTGCTTTTACAATGATGTTCTAGCTCCCCTTTATATTTTCATTTGTATATTTTGGTTCAATTTTTCTCTTTTTTTTTCATTACTAACTCAACTTGTAATAAATTCCTTGACTATAGTCAAATCATCATTTTTACTTTTAATTAATTTATTGTCAGTTCAGACAGGCATTGTTTTCTGCATTGTTATGAGAGTTACTCATCCTCTCCCATGTTTATAACACTGTTGCCTCAAATCAAGACCTCAGTTTAAATTATAATGGACTCTTGATGAAATTTGTTTTTTCAAACACTGTCCTGTAATTATTATTTTTTTTTTTTTTTGTATGGGCGTTTTTTTCTTTAGTTTTGTATGCTAACTTTACTTTTTCCATTTTTTGTATCAACATCATCGCTACTACCTGAGATTGCTGGACATAATCCCACATTTCTCGGGTACTCTTAGATGCCTCTGACAGTCAGTTTCAACTGTATCAAATCTCTCTTTTCTACTGAGTACTGTCCTTAATCTAGTCTGTAAAGATGCAAAAAATTATCCATTATTTTTTGCAGATCTTGAGCACTGCAAGAATCAATGCATATATGATCAGTCTGGTTAACAGCAAGGGAAATACAAAGCAATATTCTGAGAATATTGCTATGTGGAAGAATGGTGATATAGCACAGTAACATTCAGCTATTCATTGTGTTATGAATATACAATCCTTTTTTGTTCAATAGTGCAGTCTCCAAGTGTATCTGCAATCATGATGGAGAAACTGTTTAAAGCATCTGAATTTTATATCTATAAATGTCATGCATAAAAAAAGGTTCATCAACTCACCCTTTATCATTCTTTCAGATGCAAAGTTTAAACAGCAGTTCTCTGATTTGTTTATGAAACAGCAAATGTACACTCCCTATGACACACTAAAATAAGACTGGGTTGTACTTCTGAGTCACTGAATTTCACAGCATATTTTATTTCCATGCATGGGGTTGTGATAGAACAGACTAAGAAAAACCCCAAACATTTGGAACTCATAATCAAAATAAAATAGCCCCTCATTTAAACTCTGGCCTGTAATGTTTTCATCTTCTACAAAGCAGTTGGCACACTACTTCTAGCATTAAATACATAATTTCCAACAAAAGTTACATAAAAATAAGTCAGAACTACTAATTCATCCACCAATCCTCCATCTGATTCTCCTGGACACCTCTTCTCTTTACAAATTTATATAATGAAATTCTCCAAAGAGGCCTAAATCTACTTGTAAAAAGCTTAAGGCTGTGATCTTGCTTTTGTTACCTTTGTTTTCCTCTCCCATCTCCCCACCCTATCCCAGAATTTTGAACTTCACTATCTCCTAAACACCCAGCTAAGGCTGACTCAACCTTCTGATTTCCCACCAGAACTTCCTATTTTTTTATAATGTCAAGTTCAGAAGAGCATCTTTTACCATCTGATCCTAAATAATCTCTGCCAGATGTTGTCATTGGTATACCTGCAGAAAGACTACCCATTTTGGTCTGCCCACTAATCCTGAACTCTGAAAC
>NW_005054340.1:3757763-3773215 GCF_000277835.1 Geospiza fortis | reverse complement strand
AAGGTTGACTGACTCCCCATTCTCACTTCTTCATTGTGTTCTTTCTAAAAAATCTTATATCCACTCAGGGTAGCATTCCAGTTGTGTGACCTATCCCACCACATCTCTTTCACCTCAAATTAAGCATAACATGCAGATCTCAAATTTCTCTCATTTGTTCCCCATGCTGTATACTTTACTGTATGGTACTTCAGAGACAAAATCAATCATGTGCCCATCTCCAACAGATTTCAACTCCTCCTCCAGATCAAAGACTTCTTAGAAAAACTACTACAGTGCTACCTTAAAGGCTTCTTAGAAAAACTACTGCTATCTTAATTGAAATTATTTTGTAGATGTAACAATAACATCGGTGACAGAGAAGCACCGACAGGAAATCATATTCAACCTTTTGAAGCAAGGCATTTATACCTAAACACTATTGTAACTATTGTTGTTGTTTTTAAGTTGGTTTGGTTTGGTTTGGGTTTTTTTTTCCTAGAATAGGGCAGGATATCATGCCTGTGGATACATGAATGACTATTTGTGAGAAGGTTGACCATGTGGGCAGAAGTTCTTATATTCAGCACTATGAGAAAAAAAGACTCTTTTTACCTCTTATCCCTCCATAAGAAAAAGGAAGTGGGCTCATCAGCGGAATGGTTAGATTCATGTTCTTATAGGAAAGAGATCAATTTTAGCAAAAGTGATGGCAAAGAAGGAATATTTTTTCATAAAGTTCTGAAACATATTTTTACCTCCAAAATTTTTCAGTGTGCAAGAATTTACCCAGTACAGTGGGAAATTTCTCAATATCTGACTTACTGAAGGAAAAAAAAGGAAATTATTTTATTCCTACAAATTAAAAATAAAATATATCAAAGACAAATGAGATGTGAAATTCTAAAAATTCCAAATAAGCTTTACTTCCTTAGTGTTTTTATTCAAGACTTCGTATTTATGTATGTTTTGATGAGACTAGTTTCAGTCAGTCATTTGCTCTGAACATTTTTTCTTTTCTGACTTAATTTCATCTCCCTTTTATTCCTTTTCATTGCTATTCTTCTTTGCACTGAATTTCCACATCAAAGGTCTAAAATATTTGCATTTATAGAAATATTTATTCATCATTAAAAATAATTAATTTGAGGAATATTTCGTTTGTTTCCTATCACGTATTATGTTTTTTCTTGTCTTCATATTTCAATCATTTGTATATCCTATGCAACTGTCTGTCAAAAAAGTTTGGTTTTGTTGGTTAAAATTATGCAGATTTAAACCAACAGTTTAATATGCATCAACAAGAGAAATAATAGACATTGTAGGTTTTTTTCCTATCCAAACATAATTGGAATGCCTTACTGCTATGCTGGAGAAACTGACTATAAAGTACCACAGTTAAAGCTTGTTTATTTGGCAAAACATCCCACATGTGAGACCTTCTCTTAAAATCCATATATTTTGAGTGTGACAAAAAGGTTTTGACAAATTACCATTTATTCTATGACATATCCCCCACCTTCTAGACCTTGCTTCATCTCTTTGTAGAATTTGATGTTCTCTGCCATGCCTAGCATAAATTTCCAGTCATTAGGGGCAAAAGCTGATTATTTATGCTTACCTGCAAAGTATCATATCAACCTGAATACTGAAAAAGTATATAATTTGGAAACTTTATTTGGACTAAAAAAGTTTTACTCTGTGCATTTATTTAGAGCTGACAGAGCTGTTCAAGTGTACAGTTCAATACAACCAACTTTGGGGAGAAAGAAAATGTAAAATAAAACTTTAATTTCTCAAAGTAGGACATATTTTGTATAGATATATTTCTATGTACTCTTATCCAGATTTTAAAAACCCAATATATTAAGTATGTAAAACTATGGATTTAAGATTCTTCCTTCTCCTTCAGAAAAATAGCAAGCTGAGTATTAGAAATATTCTTCCTTTCTTTCCACAAATGTGTGAAGGCTTATGGCTCATCATTATTGCCAGTATGATAATGCTGTAAAAGCAATACTGCATTCAATAACAAACCACACTTCACCTCTCAAATATCCACATATTCCTATCAACACCTATGTCCTTATACAGCTACAATATGCTTATGAATCTTCTAAATTAACATTCAAGACATTGACTATTCAATTACATCCCTAATCAAAAATATGTTTTTAACTTTCCTAAAATACAATGCACGGGTTTATATTAACCATCATTTCTTTATTGCATTACCATTTCAATTCTCACTGTTAATTCTGCCAGAATGTTACCCTAAAGAAACACTACAGAGAAAGGAAATAGCAAGTTCTTCATGCTTTCAAATCTGAACTGTTGTTCATTGAACAGCTATCCAGTTAATCTTGACTGGGGCAACACACTTCTAATGACAAATTTATTTACATTTCCTTGAATTTAGAAAGTTTCTGATTTAAATAAAGTCAATTTGGCTGATAGTGTAAAATCTAATTCTGTTTATCATTTACAGTACTGTTCTGTGGGTTATTTCTGTTCACAGAAGCACAACTTAAAAATGTATATTAAGCCTTAGTTTCTTCATTAGCTTCTCATTACTTTTTGCTCCCAGTTCCCAACTTTGTTATTCCATATGTTACTGTTACAATGTAGTATTTGCTCTCAATTTGTCTAACAGCATGCTTCCAATAATGAAGGTGGAATTTACCTCAATATTCAAGGAGTTTTATTTTAGCAATGGTACCCTGCTAAGATTATTGCTCTGGTAATAATTTTCAGTATTTTCTCTGGTGATATTATCTATCACTGAGTTATAGGTGCCCTACTAGCATCAGTTTTGTTATGTCAAGATAACTAGTAACAATCTAGTAGATTGCAATATTTCCCAGATTTTGCCATTATTTTTTAATAAATAATTCTAAGGTGGCTTTGAAAAACTTAGGCCTCTACAATATGTGCATTTTCTTTCTTCAGCTGCAGAAGCAGTATTAGATATTAGTTTGAACTCTATCCTTAGTACAATGATGAATTTACTCTTTTGGGAAATTGTGTTGGATATTTTCATCAAACTTAGAGAATAGTTAGAATTACAGAACACATTTTTCTAACTTGGCAGAAAATAAATGGTCTCGAGATAATTTTCATTAATGAAAAGTCCTAATTTTCCTTGATTCTTTAGATCTCTTGCAGGCAATACCACTGAAAAATATGAAAAGTCTTGTATAAAATAATGAAGTATGGATTTGCTTTACTATTTTCACTTCAGAGATCAGATTTTATGAAATTCCTTCTCCTTTCCAAGAAGGAAGAAGGGGGATGGAAAAATGTGCGGTCAAAACACATGTAAACAAATGCTTGCAAAGTCTATGGTATTTACAATAAACTGAATAACAAAAGATGACTGGCTGGAAGTAATGTCATCTTGTTTTATCCCTTCTTTGTTTCTTTCCTTATAGATTTCGGCAGCTTGTATTATTAAGAATACATTTTCTCTTCATTTAATTGAAGTAATTTAAATATAATATATACACACAATCCCTCCACCCAAAATGCATAATCAGGATAATGCTAGCATTGCTATCCAGAATAATTAAAGATCAAGTTGGCTTGGCAATAGTTCAAACATTTCAACTCAGTGAGAGAGAAAATCAGATTCCATGAGGCTGGCCAGGGTGAGATAAGGCCCTTAGTGCTGAGTTTGGTGCAAAAACCCCACAAACAAATAAGAAAAACAAATCAGGAATAAATACAAAACCCCCCAAAAATTATGTGACCACAAATGAAAAAAAATGCCAATCCCTAGAGATCTTGATAATTATTAAAAGGTAATAAATAAAATTACTGTAATAGGATTAAAAATTTGATAAAACTTCAACATTTGTTCTTTTTACAGACTTCCCATTGATTTATTGAATGTCCTTGCCACCCAAAAAGTATTTACCACATAGAAGTTTCAGCTTTCTCACTGCACTCAGGGAAAAAAATAGCATAGACTATAGTCTGGCAGTTTCCATGGAATATATATGCTATCACATACATAGAGAATATTTATTTATTTATTTATTTATTTATTTATTTTATTTCTTACATGAAATGCAAATAGAAAAATTTCTATTCAGTATGACCTTGAAAGAAACATTTAATCTGAATACCAGAAAAATGTTGTTAGATGAATCCAGGATGATGTTTTTTGGCCCTGATGTTTTATCACGTGATAATGAAATTGCTTTGGTAGTAGAAAGTGGTAGAATGTATCCTAAAAGACATTGCAAATAGCATCTTTTGACCCTACAATATTCAAAGAAAGTAAATGGTATTCTCCTTTATATTGATCTGCTCTTTTCAGAGAAAATTAAAATCCATGCATTGGGGAAACAAAAGGCAAAAATAAGTTCATTGTTTTGCTTTTTTTTAAGAAGGGAAAGCATTATTTTACCTTCATCTGTGCTTAACACATATGTTTTTCTTCTAGAAGCTTTAAATCATTGTCTGAAGTACTTAATATTCCACTACACTTCAGATTACTATATACATTCTCTTCTTTTTGAAAATCAGAATGGTTTAGGTTGGGAGGAATTGTGAAGATCCTCTAGTCTCAACTTTCCTGCCAGAGGCAGGGACACCTTCCACTAGGCCAGGTTGCTCAGAGCTCCATTCAGCCTGGTCTTAAACACTTGCGGCAATAGGGCAATCACATCTTCTCTGGGCAACCTCTTTCTGTGCCTCACCACCTTCACATAATTAATTTATCCTTAATATCCAATCTAAATCTACCCTCTTTCAGTCTGAAGCCATTTCCCCTTTTCCTATCACTGCATGCCCTTCCTGCATGTCCCTTTTTGGTACTGGAAGTCTACAGTAAGGTCTCCAAATGCACAGACTGAATTATCAAGAAAACACTAACATTCCAACACAACCTTTTGGTATCTTTTGCAGCTTATGGTGCATTGGCATGTTACTGGAAGCCCAAAGAAAAGACTTAACACTTTTCTGTGTCTAAGTCTATCAGATAATAGGTTGCATAATATGGAACAACCTGGATCCTGATCAAATTATCTGTCCTCCAATGCATTATTTTTTTGCTCTAAAACTTCCAAAGCAGACACCCAAGCGTCCATCATTTCAACTCTCCTAACAGGAAAAATATAGCCTTGCTATTTTTTCATTAGAAAATGAATAAAATATTTTGTGTTGCAATATAATTCTAACAGATTATTCCTGGTTAATTCTCCCTGAGATGCTATGGTTATATTCTGCTATGAGAGACATTTGTGAAAAAAGGTGGTGAAGCTAAATTTTAACATGTGAAGCTTATGTGCAACAGGGAAATCCTCGAATGACCTGTAAAACTGTCACCATTGAACTACCTAATCCTCTTTTAAGAGTCAAGGACTTGACCCACAAACTGCAAGAAATTTAACAAATTACACCTTTCTTCTAAAACAACTGGTGCTATTTTGAAAATATGAGTAAGGTTAGGTCACACCTGATAGTCTTGTCTGCCTGGTTTTGCTTCTTCAATTGAGATTAATGGAAACTGAAAAATCATCTCTAGAGGTAAAAAATGGCATAATCTGCACAAAAGAACCTTCTTCCTGATTACACCAGTTAATGAATGCCTTGTATTCTGCAGCCTGTTTATACCTTTACAATAATTAATTTAACTTTTCTGCCCTACCTATGGTTGGTTTTGCTGCTATACTAGAATCCTAACCTTTACCCTTTCAGTGTAAACTGCACTACACATGCACTATTTGAATATAGTATTTCGCCTATTTCCCTTCTGTATTTTTGTTTATAATGAGTTACTACAAGCACAACTACCGCATTCCATGTTGCTTAAAGGTGAAGTAGTCTTATATTACAGCCTATAAAGTGGAAAACATTGCTGCTTTCTGTTCAATTTTATTTTTGAGAGGGACAGATTTTTGGAAGACAATTGAGATAATGTTTCTGGCTCCAAATATTTGCTGAAATTTGAATATTTCATTTCAATTTAATCTCACGATAAATTAATTTCCATCTTTTGCATGACTAGTTGTCCTAGGAGACCTGTCCTCAGCAGTTGAGGCTGGTCTCACCCTTATGGAGATGTGATGTGAGGTTTGAGACACTTTGTCCATTAGCACCTTGCAGAAGTGCATTTAGTATAACCATAGGGGGAAGAGAAATGACATATTTTAAGATCTTGCTTTTTCCTGTTCTTAAAAGCATTTCCAAAGGGAATGTAAGAGTCAGTGCCTATGGCACAAATGTAATTCTGGACAGAGATTACATATGAATTACAGCTCAGACACAACATCACCATCTGTCCAAAAAGTCCTTTCTGATCTCCTTGCTCGAAACGCAGGAGAGTCAGAGAAAGCATGTGACACCATGAGAGAACCAGAGCAAAGCAGCTGGGTCTCCATTGTAATAAAAAATGAAGTTTAAAAGGGTGCTTTATAAGCCCTCTAATCTAATGTTATTACTCCTTGATGGTCTATCACTTAGTCATTGGCTGAATTTCTTAACACTCTATAATGACTACTAAAGCTTTTTTTATGGTGAGAAATTTTGGCTCAGCCTGAAGCTTTGTATTAGAACATCTTGTTCCACACAAAATGACAATGCAGCCAATGAGCTGCTGATGCATTAAAGCATCACTATTTATTAAAAAAAGCCAATTGCAATTTCCTGAACTAAACAGTTTTTTGATAAACATTATTTTAGTCTAGTAGTGAACTAATGGTATTTGAATATACTTTGTATAAAATATTGTTCAAATTATTGGAAATTTAGCAATATAACTAGAAGAAAAAATATCTGGGTTCTATTTCTTCCTTAAATAGACAGTTTCTATGCTTGTATTAGTATTTGCTTAGCTTAAACTTGTATATGTATTTAGGGTAAAATACAATTTTTATTGGTACATTTTGGTTGACAACAAATATGGACAAGAGTTTAAGTAGCTTTTAGACTATTTTCTTAGCAAAATATGAAAAACATCTTTTGTACTTCCAAACTGAAATTTTAAGTAGAAAATAAATTCACATACCTTCACATTCCTTATAATTTTTAATCAGTTTACCAATGCATTGAAAACTCCAAATATAGTACATCATAGCAAGGCCACTACAAAACAAATAAAACTGCAATTATAAATTATATGTAGCAAGTGCAGCTGCATTACATTTAATGGAATGAGGAATAGAAGTAGATGGAAAAACAAAATAAATGGTCACTTAACCTGAAATTTACAGTTCAGTATCACTCCTCCATATAAACATCCCTTTCAAAAGAAATTGCCCATTAGGAAGCAAGGGAGGATACTTGGTCTTTTTTTTATGTTTACATTCAAGAGCTTAAAGGATCAGCTATGTATTGGGAAAAGGTCACCTTAAGACCTTAAATTGGGAGTAGGAACATCGTAAATAAGGAAAAGAAATTAAATCTAAATATTAAAAAACACTGGAAAAGTGTGTGAATGTAACAGTTATAGACAGCCATTTTATCATTTGTAAGATTTTGTGTTGACTGGGCTTCTGAACCTTATGCTAGCCAAGGAAAGTTAAAAACGCCCTTGCAGAGAAAACCATCTTCTTACTTAAAAGTCAAATACTTGGAGACCACCCTGCCTTCCCTACAACTCTTCTGGAGTTGATACTATTCTGAATTCAGAAGTATTAAAGGATTTGGAAAAAGCTGATATGTTCTATTGCTATAAAGAACTCATTAAACTATGAGGATCTGTGGCCTGTCTTGACAGTGCAAGCAGCAGACCTAGAGCTGTAGGACAATAGATATGCTGGTTCAGTGATTGTTAGTGAAGCAATGCCCTAACAAAAAGGCACCAGAAAATGTGACTGAATATTGCATCTCCTGGAAAATATCAGTGAAAGAAAATACACATGCTGGAAAGACACAAAGTTCAAATACTGCAAAATATGAAGAATATTTCAGTTCTAAATATCCATATTTGTTTTTATTGTAAAGTAATCAGCTAGTGGTACACATGCCTATTTTCAGAAGTATTACTGAAGGATTCACAATAAAAGTCTTGACATACTCTGAGAAGGCTCTATATCTAAGAGAAGTATAGTGTGTTTTATTGTAAATTAATCCAGGAGCACGGTAAAATTGTCTCTCTTCTGTCAGTGAGCAAGTGTGCGAGTATGGACTCAGTGCATTCATCCCTACATTATATGCATTCCACACTTTCTTACTGTCTTAAGGGCAAAGAATGACAACTCTCATTATAAGTCTTGGAAAATGTTTTTATTCATAGCGTGCTTTATAATACGAGATAAAATTCATTAATTTTGATACAAGATAAAATAGATTCAGAAAAAGTTGCGCATAACACTAAACAATTCTGATTTCATTTCAAATGCGTTATCCATCAAGCATACAATATATCTGAACACTGGATAGCACACAGGATTTTTATTCTTGATGAGAGTTCTGCAGGGAAATGAATATAATCAAGAATAGAAAACCAAAACATATAAATTAAACAGTTAAAAACTCAAACTGGCAGTAGTTTCTCGCCATATGCTGTGCTCAAAACTTGATGGTTAAACATGCAAAGACATCAGGGCATTGCCTCAAAAAAGAACCTGGGCCTCGGTTAGTTGACCAACTGTGTTGCCAGCACATATAAATGATTTACGCTACTGGAAATGCAGAGGGCTCTGCAGAGCAACAGCATGTGACATTCTATTACAAAGCTAATGTTGAATTAGCTGCCTGGAACTTGACTGATGAGTGAAATATGCTCATACATTTAGCATTACTCCAATATAAAAATCCTGCAGAATTTTAGTCAAGAAGGTGGAGCTGCTATTACAAAACCATTTTGCTTTATAACCAATTGAGGCCATGTAAAGTATTCTTAATGTCAAGCATTTTTACAATACTTGATGACCATTAAACTAGTCTTGACTGTACATAGCATACATGTACCAGAAATGCATTTTTAAAATAATTTTAAAATTTGATTTCATTTAATTCCTCTGTGAGGAATTTGAATGGATTACAGATGTGATACAAAACTGCAGAATTATTTTTTCAGTATTCTAAAATAAAATTTGTTTTTCTAAATTGCAAAATAAATCTTAAAATACAGAATCTCAAATCTTGTCATTACTTGCCTTTAGTTACTTAACTTTACCTACTTGGTGTTTATCTTTTTTGGGGGGGAAAAGGAGATTGTTTCCCACCAAGTAGGTCACTTTAAGCATTCCCTTAGTTGCAAAGATATACCCATATATATATTTTTCAGTCCCAAGAGATATGCAATTAACCTGTTTTACAAGACATGTACATTGAACTCAATTAAAAATTAAGTTAGGGATACTTTAAATTTTAAACTTCATACATGATTGTATATCTTCACTGAACTTAAAAAATCCAAAGCAAACAAGCACCAAAAAAATCAAACCTCAAAACAAACAAACAAAACACCAGAAAGATCAAAATTAAAAAATACCCTCAAGAATTTTACTAATTTTTTTGCAGAGACAGCTAATTTAAATTGTTTAATTAAAAAGAACAGATTTACAGCTGACCCTCTTGGAAAAAGTCCACAGGATATCAAATCTTCAAATATATCTCTACACTTTGAATGGATTTCAAACCCTTAGGTATGATCCTGGCTGGAGGATTAAAATTTAATCAGGATGATAGCTATCATGAGACACACTGTGTACCTGGTTCAGAGCCACAAAAGAATCCTTGCATTGCAGAATCAGACCTTGCTCCTCATGTTGGACTACAAGTCCTGTTACTGCAAAATTAGAGGGAAAGAAGTGAATTAGAGAATAAATAAATCAACAGAAATTCAGCCCATATGAAATGCTTAATTGGGAACAGCTGGCATTGTTATCATCCTTTCCATCCTGCTGTCAGTTATTTATGAAATATAATGATGAATTATTATGCTTCTCACAATATTTTCATACACAAATCTGTGGTGAGCTGTCTTCTAAAATAAGTGCACTTCACAAAAAAGTTATATATCTCTATTTTTAAATTCCATCAATAATAGTGATGTCAAAGATGTCTTATAGGAAAATAAATATCAAAATTAAAACTGACTCATCAATTTATGACATAGTAATATTTTTCCATAATTTAGGAAAAAGAAATAATGAATTGCAATTAAATTAGTTAATTCTGTTATCCAACATTGCTTAATCAACACATTGATTAGAACTCTAGAAAACTGCCAAAGGAAGTAAGAAAAGAAGTAAATAGTTGCATACATTCTCAGAGTTTTCAAAGTGACCATCAGAGAACTTAAAGCTTGAGATATTAAGAATGCATAGATGAATCCTAGGGATTTTTTTTTCCTATGGAAGTGAAGCAGTTTTTTACTATTTAAGAGCAAAAGTATTCTGTCAAATTTTGGCAGAAAATGATCTTCCTGCCTGGAAGGTGGGCAAGGGAAATGTCAGAAGTGGTATCATCCCTACAAACAATTTTTTCTCCCATCCCAAGTGCATGTTTCAAAGACTGAGAGGATCATCTTTGCACAGGTATTCCATATCTGAGGGGTGGGAGGAACAAAGTCTCAAGGAAAGGGCTGAACTTAAGGGAAAGTAAGACAGACAACCTGAGAGTCGATGAATCAGTGGGAAAACAAAGAAAATGGAAAGCAAAACTTCATAGCTCAACTCTCCACAGCAGAGCTAAATGAAGACATAACCTTGTGGCCCAGTAGCTTTGCTGTTACTTGCAACAGACAATGTTTTATGAGATGTTTCCAGTGACATCTGGGCTGGGCTGGGTTTGCCAGAAGGGTTCTTATAGCCCATAACTTGTCTAATAATGAGTTATCCTATATTTATCTGAGTAAATAAAGGCACTGCATCCTTTGCTTTGGCATTTCAAAATTATATTTTTCAAAAGTAGATGTGAACCCCACAGGAGTACCCCACTACTAAAATATTAATATCTCATATTTTGTGTGCCTTTTCCCTCATTCCTGCCCTCCTTTCCAGAAGGCATGCCCTTGCTTTGCTGGAAGCACAATCTTGTCAAGACACTAGAAAGCACCAAACCAAGGACTGCATAAATTCTTCAAGCATCTTCAGCAGCACATCTCCTTGGGTCTCTTGTGGACAGGAAAGAATATTTTGGTTTTGTCCATGAGAAAGTAGAAGAATCTACATATGAATTCTGACTGCTTTTTTATATATGTTGAACTAAAATATGATGAATGCTATTTCTATTTAAGTCAACATATTCAATGATCATATAAATAAATTAGGAGTATTGTCAGCATCAAGTGATGTAAGCTAGAAAAGCCAACATCAAGTGTTAGTGGTTTAGTAGTTAAATGTCTTTCTCAAGATCATCACAGCCAGTGCCAAACTTGAAGCAATAATCTGGATCATTGAGACCATGGCTTTTCTGAATTACCTCTATCTATATGTGGAAGAATTCTGATGTAGTTTTCTTAATGACTTCCCATTTCCACTGTATTATTGAAGAAACCAAGAGTTCTGAGTGCAGATTTATTAAGATTTAAAGCACTGCAATTCTTGATCAAAGGTAATTGCATTTCTTTTCCTTTTTCTTTCCTTTTTTATTTTCAAACTCATGTGACAACAGAAAATATTAGGTTGCTATGCAACCTTAAAAGCCTGCTTTATACACAATAATGAAATGAAATTTATTGAACTCTATAATGGGAATGATGAAAAAATCCATTCTCAGTCATCACTGTCACTATTTGAATTAATTAATACCAATACCAAAATTTTGGTCTAATTTACCTTATGGCATTGTAAGTCCTAGGAAAATTTATCTTCTGATGAACTTCTTACGTATAAATCACTTAGAAGTAATTTTGTATTTATTATAAATCAGATGCAATAAGCAACAAGCAGAAGTTTCTATTGTACTCAGTGGGTTGCTTTCATTTGTTTTTTCCTAATGTGGTCCGCATCTATTCAGAACCTTTTTATTGATTCTTACATCATTATTCTGAGTTCATAAACAGCAGTTGATCTAACATAATGATTGTGTCAGAATATCTTATTGCAGCTACAATGAAGTATTAATTCATATGACATTATTTTCCCCTGGTTTCCAATAGAATTTTTAATTTAATTTATTTTTAATTTATGTCTAGTACAGGTAAGTATAGTAGAGAAATAATTAGGAGTGTTCTACATTGGATTGTTCACTCAAGACAAAAATAATTTTATGAGCTGAAAAATCTATCACTTTTTGGTGCAAACACTCACTAAAATATTTCAGTTATTTCAGCTGTAGATAGTTCAGCTGTAGGTATAAAAGTAGATAATTCCTTCTCTCCTCTAGACTCTGTGAAACCTCTTCTTCCAGACCGTACTTCAATCCACATCTCTTTCCAGGAAAATATTGAAATTTCTATTTGTTAGTGTGAATGTTATCCCCATTTATTATTTTCATAGAATGCATTTTTTGCCCAGAATTTTCTGAAGGTTGGAATTTCTGGATTTGTCTAAGAACAGGTATTCTGTGGAAAAAAAAATTCTGCAACTACCTAAATTATTTTGTTATTGCTGTGGATCCTCTTATTCCCATTTTCATACTTACCAACAATTATATATATTTTAACTAATGAAGCCCGCCTTTATGAGAGATGGTCTAGGAAGAAAAAAGAGGTTCTGAGAATTTCTATTTACTTTGCTGTACCCTGGTCACAAGATATTTTTGCTTTCCTTTGAGAAAACTTAGTAAACTATGCTTTTTCTTACTTACTCATTTTTCTATTAATTTTTCTAGTATTTCTATAACATTTCTGTAACTATTGATGTTTATTCATTGAACTAAATCATGACAGTGCCCTAGTTACAGCCTCTAACTTTTTTTGCTCATCATAATCAGAGAACTATAATTTTTCTCTTTTTTTTTTTGTTAAATATTGTTAAATAGACTTTTTAGGTCCACAGGCAAAAAATCTAATTATAGAACACTGCACAATGAAACTGCATAAATTAAAAATTAATTATTTCTATAATATCTTAAGATATTTTGGAAATGTAGAAATCCTATAGAGATGTGAAGAAAATGGATTAATGAAAAAAAAACCAAAAACAAATGGAAGCCAGAGATGGTTGAATCTTTGCAAGATTTTAATCAACCGATTTTGAAATATTTTGCTATAATTTTGCAGAATAAATGAAATGAAGCTATTCCAAGACAGAGACTGCTCAGCCAAGATAGTTCATTAACTAAATTATCGATTGAAAATAGAAATTTGTATAATATTTTGGTGATATAAAAATTCCTATAAAATACAGAGTTATACAGGAGACTTAGTTGGGTCCTAATGTCTCTCAGTCCAAAATATCTTTTATAAAATATTGATTCATTCATAATTTAATGTCCTTAGAAAAAGTGTTTAGGTTGTGCTATTTATGTATGTTTTCTAATTCAATGCTGTATTTCCTTGATTTTTTGTCTTTGAAATTCAGGTTCACTTGCATGGGGGTTTTTTGTGACAAGGCAGTTTGAGGGAGAGATCTGTGATCTCTTCTGCTTCATCAAACCTGCCCTTCTTCTTGTATGAGTTTTGCCTGGAGCACACAGATCATCTTCCACAGTAGCACGACAGGGTTTTTATATTTGATTCTGTCATCACCCACTCAACTTCACAAAGAAATAAGCTGTGAAAAAAGACAAAATATCTTTTGTCTTTTAGGAGCCGGAAGTGCTCTCTAGGTTTCTCTGGACACTTTGCATTCTCTCAACAGAATTTATCTTGCCTTCTTCATTTCTTTTATTCCTATTAATTAGATGCCCAGTAATATGTAAATTCCTGCAATTTCAGCTTTATGCCACCACCATACTTTTACTCCCACATTTATTGTCTTTATTAAAACCACAAGTAAACAAGCAAACAAAAGCTATCAATCTATGTTGCAAGCAAATAGAAATAAGATTTTCTCCTGCAGCCACGAAACCTTCTATGCTATCTATGATTCCATATACATATATAGTCCTTAATGCCTACGGTATTAATCTCACAGTCTATTAAAAACTTGTTCTATATATCAGGGGTAGAATTGGGTTTTCATTTCCTACTTATTATATATCCATATTTTTCTATTTCCACCCCAAGATGGAAAGGAAAGAAAATATCATTTATTTAATTGAACCTAAACATGGCAGTGTGCTCTTGTTCACAATTTGCATAAGAAACTCTTAAATGAATTCAGCTGTTGACAATGATATTCCTAACTGGTTCACCGAATTTACAGCATGAAAAATAAGGAACATGAAGGCTCAGTACAGAATTAAATAATCATGATTTCATTAATAATTATTTTTTTAAAAGATTAAAATAAAATAAAATGAAATAAAATAAAATAAAAAATAAAATAAAATAAAATAAAATAAAATAAAATAAAATAAAATAAAATAAAATAAAATAAAATAACATAAAATGTTATGTGGCGGTACCAGTTGTTGGTTTCTCTGGGTCTAGATTGAAGGCACTTGAGACAGTAGTTCATGTTCGGACTCAAGTGTTTATTATTTCTTATCAGTAAAACAGTCTCACTACTGTGAGTTTGGCAGCTTTTCATTAGAAAACACAAAATGGCTAACTATCTCTTGTTAAAAGGTCTTTTAAGACTATACCATCCAATGAAGAACTGACACCTAGATTATTTTCCCTTTTGACCCAATAACTGATCCCACAGAGCCTGCAATGTGGACTTTTCTGCCCAATTACAAAATGCCACCCAAAACCATGAAGAAGAAGGAAGAAGAAGCAGGAAGAAGAAACCCAGGATGACACCCTGTGCCCTCCATCTTGCTTCCATCCACAACATACTAAAAATCCCCAAACCTCAATTTCTCACCAAGTGATACACCTACACTACTCTCTATAATTTATTTCACACTTTTGTGGATTCTAGTTTATTGTGAAGTCTAGGAAACTTTCTCCATGAATGAGGGTCAAAGTCAGTGCTCCCCTGGGAGTCAGGGCACCCCAGAGCAGACAGAGAAATATTCCAGCTGCCCTGGGTTTCCACAAATAAAATAAAATAAACAGATTAAAAGAACTGCGCAAATCCCTGTTAAATGCTTGCAGTGGTTTAACTCGAGTAAGTAACTAGACCCCATGCAGCTGCTCATTCTTACTGACCTCTTCAGTAAGATGGGGGAAAGAATCAGAACAGTAAAAGTGAGGAAACTCATGGTTTGAAGTAAAGGCACTGTAGTAAGGAAAGAAAAACCTATGCACAAGCAAAGTGAAACAAGGAATATATTCGCCAATTCCCAAAGGCGGGCAGGTGTTCTGACGTTCCCAGGAGAGCAGGGCTCCCTTACACAAAATGGCCACTTGAGAAGGCAAACATCGTCACTCCAAACTTCCTTCCTCTTTTTCCCCCTACCTCTGCATGCCAAGCACGGTGCCATGTGGTCTGGAATTTGCCTTTGCTCAGCTGGGGTCAGCTGTCCTGGCTGTCCCCGCTCCTCTGCACCCCCAACCTCCTGGCTGATGGGGTTCTGTG
>NW_005054340.1:3737056-3757708 GCF_000277835.1 Geospiza fortis | reverse complement strand
TGTTATCAATGCTGTTTTCAGCACAAACACAGAGCATGGTCCCATAACAGATGCTGTGAAGAAACTTAACTCCACCCAAGCCAAAACTAGTACAACAAAAATACATTGTTAAATGTAAGCAACCTAGAGTCAGAAGATGAGCTGTAAGGCTTCTGCAACTTTTTTTCTAATAAATTTAGATATAAAGGGAAGAAAGTTAATAAGCAACTTGGGAGTAGTTACAGAGTTCATTCTTACTTTTTGAGCAAAAAAAACAAAGCCAAAAATCTGAAGTAAATTTCTCTCTAGCAAACAACTTCTATTGCTAAATTTTCTGGATATATAACATGGCTTGGCAACCAACATTTTTAAACTGAGGTCCTAGCAAAAATAGAATTTTTTTATAAAAGGGAAAAAAAAGGTTATCAATATAGTAAAATGAGTCGATGGTCACCTGAAGAGAAGGACTAACTGATTGACTAACATATATTACTATAAATTAAAAATCTCACATGCAAGCTATATAATGGGTTCTGTCATATAGAACATCTGACTGTTTTTTTGATTTTACTACTAGATTACTAGGATCTAAAAGGAAGACTTTCGTTTTCTATCTCTACTCAGTATAACCACATAACCTTGTACATTTTAACATGGATTTTTTTACTCTCAGTTGTTTCTTTTCAGAGGGTGATCATTTCTCCATATTACTGCATTGATATGATGAGCTGCTTGTAGTGGTAAATTGTATTATTACTTATACCTCAACAGTTTTTGGAAAAACATGTTATTAGGGCCTTAGGAGTCTTTAGGTAATGACAGTCCATTATATTTTTTTATTGGTTATTATTTTTAATTATTATTGCTTTACTTCTTATGTAAATATTTTATCAGACGTTTTTCTGTGCATAATTCATCCTGTTCAAAACCATTTCCTTTTTTATTGTTCAAAATGCATGGAGTAATCATCTAGATAACAGAGAATTCTCCATGGTTGGATGGTTGACTTTTCCAAAATGGTGACAAATACTATTGTGATTTCAGGCAATTGGGAGATATCCCTTTGTGCCAAATTGTTTTACAAACAAATGTACTAACCAAACCCCAGAATCCTAAAATTCTAAGCATTATTGTGTAGTGTACTGAAAATTATAAGTAATTTTTTTCATAAAAACATGAATTTTATTAAAACAAATTATTTTGGTTTTTTTGTTTTTTTTAAAAATCTTTCCCGTCCTTACTGGAATAAAGGGAATGCCAAATTTAAATGCATACAGTTTATGATGGAAATTATGATTTTTCTTCAGTTTGCTTTTGAGGTATTTATCTCAGAGAGAAATATCAGTAATTGCTTCATATGAGATATACACAGAGTGAAACTTAATTGGTAATTTAAATTTAAAATTTAAATGTACACCAAATAAGAACATTTTGCATCCCAATTAAAATTAATGGTTACAATTAATTCAGGATTATTAGTTACCATCTTCTTCCCTGTTCCAGCTGCTGACATTTTCAAGTAAATGAGACAGTGTTTGGCAAATCTATGTCACAAACAACACCATCAGGGAACGCTATCAGCTGTTTGCTTGTCAGAAGGATGTTAAAACCTTTCTATCTGCCTTACAGTGGCCTTTGTGAGGGATCTACCAATCACAAAAGCTGCCAGATCACCAACTGCATAATGTGAAAAAACTTCCATGAGTCCTGAGATAAGCACAGAGCTGCTCAACTCCTCATGTGTATTAATCTTTCTCATTAACATGTAAAAAAAGAGAAATTCGGATTTGTTTGTAAATATTTGTCAAGAGGATTAATATTTCCTCTTTATATAAGTCACAACCATATTCTTGAGAGTACAGGATCTTACAATAAGCAGTTTAGGGGTCATCTTTATATTGTCCTTATGTCAAGAAACAATTTGTTCAGAGCTTTTGTACATATTTGTTAAGCTATGCATTCTAACCCAAAACTAATTCAAATCCAGACAAATGTGAAATTCTTATTTGTCTGGGGAAACATTTCATTAAATATGCATTAAGTCTCACCCTTACTTTTACATGTGATTATTACACTACATTAATATTGAAACTCATGAAATGCAAATCACAGACAAAATTTCACCCGAAGTCAATGGAGTCTTACACTGGACCCTTAGTACTCATTCCCCACACCCAGTGTTCCAGTGAATAAATGACATCTTCTTTCCAAATTGAACAAAAGTCTATGTTTAATTTCTCATATTTGCTTGGTAGTAAGATGTCTTTGGATTGTTCTATGCAACATGATAAAACCTTGTAAACATTGCAAAATAAAGCTGTATTTTGTCACCTTAGGCTATTACTTCACACTAGCTAAAATCTAACAAAAACTTTACATGTCAAAACTAGCTCTTTTATTGAGGCCACTTGCAAACCCATCTGTCTTTACTTTCCAAAATGATCTATGTAAATAAAATTTCTCCATGTGAAAAAGACAGAGTGAAACATTAGTTTGGAAAACTTCAGTAGACATGTCATGTAACAAAAACATTAAGGGTGCACAAGGTTAGGCGCTACTAGCTTTTTAAGCATGCGAGTAGAAAATAACACTAAATTGTTTTTTGGTGTTTTCAGACAGACCTGAAACTGTACTTGGCACTTCTTTTCAATTGGCAACATTACAAACAGCAAAGTCTGCAAAATCTCTGATATTTAGGATAATTTTACCTGTATTGCCCACAACTGTCAATAGATAAAAAGTATCTTTTTGCACAGGAGATATCTAGGTTCAGACTTTTTTTTTATTAAATTCAGTTTCTCCTGAAAATCACCACTTTTCCATCTTAATTTCATTCTATGTCACAACTACAGCTACAAATTACTTCTCTGGGTTTAGGCTGTGCTCTGTAATCAGCACAGTTAAATCATACATCACAAGAAATTGAATCAAGGCAGACCCTTTTTAGTCCTGCCATCTATTAAAACTTCTGCTTTCTGTCAAAGGCTCCTTGATGCTTTGTGGGTGTTTGCTGTTAAGTTTATGTTTCTGTTGCTTTACAGAAACTCAGAAACACCCATAAATCCCTTAACAAATGTGCAATCCTGCTCCCATCACTGCTTTCTGCCTGCATGCTTTTGAAAGTTATGGACCCTTTCTAACTTGTGATAAGTCCAGTAGTTGATACGATAAAAGATGTTATCTTTACTTATCCACTTTAGCTTGCCAAAAATTTGTGAGAGAGAAATTCTTGTCGTAGATCATGGTATGTTTCTGTAATGGATGTGTTTTCTCTGTTCCACAGTCTGAAAAAATCAATTTTTTACCTATCTTGTAGATTAGCAAGAGAAATTTCCATGTTTAGTGAGCCAGCTCAATGGTGCTCAATATCTTTCTTTGGCATGTAGGTCAGAGTTTTTCCCAAGCCATATTTTTGTTCCAGGCTATTACAATGTACTATGTGAATGAGTACATATGATGGCTACAGTATGGCAAAATATGATGCAGAGTATTGGGATTTCTGACAATTGCTATTTCCTGATTTACTTTATGTTTGAAATTTTGAGATACAACCTTGAAAACAGAGAGCTGAAAGGGTAAGAGGAGGCAACCATGTGAAGAAAAAATTATCAGTGTGATAGGGAGACCTCCCTGATGGACAGCCTCAGAAAAGGAAAGAATTTGTTCATGTGATACTGAACTGTAAATGTTCAACATGAGATGATGGAAAAGCAAAGCCAATTCTTTCCAATTTAGGGCTGAATATGCAGAGATTTCTCGAGAGAAAGAAAGCAGGCAGCACTTTTCTCTGGGCATTTATAGTGGAGTAATACCTGGAATACAGGATTTAGTTCAAGAAACTGTTTTCCAGATAAACATTTGTAAACTGTGGGGACTTCAGAAACAACCATGACAATTCTAGAAAATTACACATCTCTGGCTTGTCTAATGCCTGGAGTGAAACAAGAAATCAATAAGCATTTGAAGGATGAAAGCCCAAAAGACAAAATTGTTATTTTAAAGAATGCAAGAGAGTGTAACAAGAAATAGTGTTGTTATGATGTTGAATAACAATCAAGAGAGTTGAAATGGCTATTTCAAATGTATTCCAAGTTCTATTTAAGCAGCAATACTACTTTTCTGAGGAAAATGATAAGAACATTTTGCTAAATTAAAAAAAAATATATTTAAAGCTACTTTTTTAATACCTTACCTAGTAAAATAAAGACAGCTCCTGGAGACCTGAGCTGACAGATTTGTTTGTCCTTTCTGTTTTATAGAGGAAAACTCTGTTTTCCTCTATATTTCCCTATCTATCCTTGTATTGTTACTGGAATACATTTTATATTTCAGTATTTGCATGTATTCAAACTTTAAAGTAATTAAAAATTATTTTAGTTACATTTCCTTAATACATGTGTATCCATGACCAAGAAAATGAAATCATTCAGTTCTGAAAATTTAGGGAAAAATCCTGTTTCAACACTTTTCGAATAAAGTTTGGGATTGTTGGAAATATTTCACTCCTCTTCAGAAATGGCTTCCCTAGAACTGATTTGCTGATTTCATTTTACATGGACATCAAAGATCATGTCTTATTAGTGATTACATTCTCATGAATGCTTGAAAAATTATTGTCTTTTGTTAAACAGAGAGATCAACATCGTTGCAACCCAGAACAGTCACTGTATACGTGTCTGAGTCTGAATACACAAACAAACTTCATTTTACAGTTAGACACTTTGAATCACTTTAATAACTGTCTTCCAAAAATGAATGAAAATAAAAGAAACACAGTAATAAAATTTACTAAATTTAATTGTAATTACATTCAACTTAATAATTTTTCTTTCAACTTTATTATTTATATAGTTTTCTATCTTCTATTATATGAACAGAATAATTGGAAATTTTATGAAGTTTTCAATTATTCTGTACTGGTTTAAATTTCTGATACACTAAAATAATTCCAAGATATAGCACTCAAATATTGCAAAAACACCCCAAACTCAATTAAAATATTTGAGCTCATCAACCTACTAAAAAAAAATATTTTTTCCTTCTCAGTGATGATTGAGATCCACTTCCCAGTGTTAGTCTTTTCTAGGAGAATTCCACTGTTTGACTAATTCTAGAAACAGCAAAAAATCAGCACTGTTTAATTGGTCTGAAGTTCAATGATAAAATATGCAGCAATTGGTCGGGGGTTTGAATATTAGAAAACCTTTACTGGCATCAGCTGAAGGTTTATTGCAATGGCTTTATCAAAATAAAAGAAAGTTTCTGTAAAAGTATCTATTCCCACATAGGAATGTTTTAAAGCATACAGCAGATGACATTAAAGTGAAATCTTTTCCTGGTAAATATCAGAAAAAGAAAACATTATTTCTATCCACAAAAATGTGGCTTTTCCTTTCATATTGAGTTCTCATTACAGTAAGATGACAGATTTCTTTCTTAAAAGAAAACACAACTCTATTTTGTATAGTTCCTATGCTCATGAAAATACTACTGATGTGATGTGGTATAAATTACATCTCAAAAAGACAACAGCAATATACCCAGAGAAGCAATAAAAACCAAATATGAGCAGTGCAGAATTCTCCAAACTAGTTGCTATAAAGTAATTCCAAATTATAAAACTATAAAACTAGTAACTGTGTGTCTGTGCTTGTAGATAGTGAGCTGAAGACAGAGTAAAAATCTTCTTATTGAAAAAACAAGATACTTTCTTTTTTTCCCCCCAAATCAGGCAAGGCCCAGGTTGCTACTCATGTATGGCATTTTACCCTTGCAATCGAGAACACATGTTTCTTAAGAAAAATAACTAGTTAGAAGTTAATCTATAAAATGTATTAATATTTAAGAGAAGGATTATTGCTAATTGTGTGTCCAATGTAGAGCAAACTCAAGTGCTACCACGTCAGTCTTGGTCCAAAATTCATACTGAACCAGATAAAACCTGCTTTTCTAGGTAAAACACATTTCCCACATTTAATTTCAGGGTTTGTTAAGGTAGAGTCCTTTGTGCAAATCAGCAGCTGCACCTCCAGCTAACAATATTGACATATATTACTGCACAAGCAATATAATTTCTGAAATCATTGTGATAGTAAGCAGAAATGCATAACTTTCCAAAATTTCTTAATAGGCTAATTGGAAATCCTTCACATAAGTATTACAAACTATTTCTAGACAATGGTTATATTGCTCTGTAAGACTGTAATTATTCAGATGGATCTGGAGAATAGTTCTTAGGCAGGTTATTTTTAGTTTGTTACCCTGTTCCTGTACTTGATTAATTTGTTCTCCTAAATCCTGTGTTGTTCAAACCATTCATTGTTCAGTGGCAGTGTTGTCTCATGAGCAGCAAATCAACATTGAAAGTGACCACAAAGAGATATGTTTTGTACAACGACTGCAAAAACTTTGCTTGCTACATCACAGAAAAAGAAAATGACCAAAACTGGTCAGGTCAGGGGAATGGAAGAGTTTCCAAGAGAAATTCAGAGATGAAAACCAGAAAAAAATAGAATGAGTATAATTATTTGTCATGCCATTATTTCCTTGAAAAAAACACAAAACACATTTGTCATACGTAGCACGTGAAATAGAGGTACAAAGACCAATGCAATTTTTTCACTTGCTTCTTCTTCTTCTTTCTATCTTGATACAATATTTCAAAGAATTTAAGAGTACTTAAGATATGTAAAATTAAAAACTTCTGCTGTTGGATGCAGCTATCTTAATGAACTATGTAAATTTATGTGTTTAAGTGTTATGCCTTTGGACTGTAACAAGGACACTCAATACTAAAACCACTAAGATAGTCTAGCAGAATTGTCTTGATTGGTAAATCTGCACTTATTTTAATAAAGAAACACTAAAATTGAAGCAAGTTAAGACAGTATTTAAATATTTAATCATATTAGCTAAAAATTACAGGAAACAATTAAAATTATCTAAGGAAGCAATTAGAAAAATGTTATTAATTTGTGATAATTAAGTTTTTTCAAGTTTAAAATAGTATGAGAACTCTTCTCAATTTTGATTGCTTCTTATTTGCTTCAAGATTCAGTTGGGATGGGGAGGTTGTGATTTCCCCAATGTTAGTAAGCATAAAACACTGATGTAATTTGATAAATTGTAGTAGAAGAAGAATTTAAGAATGACCAGAAATTACTAATCATATTTCTCTAATTTCCCATTGAAAAATTGTTTCAAGTTTGGAATAGTAGGTTTGATTAGAATCATTCTGCATATTCACAGTGAAATTACCAGCAACAACACACATGGTGCTCATAGGAATATCTACCCTCCAAATAATGTTCTTCATTAGCCAAAAGTAGAGTACCATGCATGGGATTTTTTAGTGAGTACACCTGAAGCTTTGCATATGAAAATGACAAAGATTCACTGTAGATAAAGGCATGCTCTAGACCATCTCTGCTCTTGGAATTTTAACTGGATGATATTCTGGAGAATCATCTGGTAGGATAAGTCAACAGAGTACAAGGGCTGTATAACAAGCTTTGGGTATAAACTGCACAGGCTAGGACCATTCTCCAGAGCCATCTAAATAACAACAATTTTCTGTAGTAATATAACATTATATAACTTTGTAATATAATTTTGATAACAATTATGTGAGGAACTGCCTCTATAACTACCCGGAAAGTTAGAAAAGCTATGTGTTCTCATAAACTGCAATCACTTACATCAAAACAAAACTAAAAAGTTGTTCATTCTATTGCAAAGGACTGCACTCATATAACAGATCACTCTCCATTTCCGTGCCCTTTCTAAAGGCCTATATGTTCCTTTGAACTCCACAAAATCTTAAAAAAGGATATTGCGGTAAATAACAGTAATTCAGAGTGATCATTCATGCTATAAACTCATTTTGTGCTTTATGTGATCTCAGATAAATAACATCCATGCACATATTTCAACCATCCTCATATCACATCATAATTTTGCATCAGACTGTACTGCTTCTAGGCAACAGTTCTGGTGCTGAATTAGGTTTTTTTTCCTTGTGACTACAAAACATACGATAGCAAATGTTTACAGTAAAAAGTTTTTTATATTGCTAGACTAATTAACATTATTCAGAGTTCAATTTTGCTAGAAGCCACTTGAGAGCCAATTTAAGAATAAAAAGAAATTGTTTGAAAATGTCCAAACAACAGCAGACAAGAACTGTTTCTGATTTTAAATCTCCATTAGTATATTTTGTATGGGTGGAAGCAGATATTCTGGAGGGGAAAGCAGCACCACTTGCTTTTTTTAGTAAAAGGAGGTATGCACATTTCTTCTCTCACTCTGGACACACTTTCTGGATTGGTCTATGTGAAATGCCTATGCAGATGCTTCCAGCTGAAGGCAAATATTCAGGATGCGTTAAGCCACTCAGTGCTACCTGGAAGCAAATTGTCTGGACACTAACTCACTGACAAAATTTCAAGTGCCTACAGGTAGATATTAGATGCCTAAAGATTTTCATTGTGGTTTTGAGGCTGTGTCTGATATTTAAACCTTAAGAACTTTTTAATTGTGCATTTTACAACTAAATATTTAAGAAGCAGTTTTATCTTTTTTCCAAATTTAATTAAATTACCTATAACAGCCAAAGGGAAGAATTTCCTCCTTACTTCCTCCTTTCCCTTTGTTTTCTTCAGAGCAATCAAATTTCACTCCCCTTGACTCTTTCTTTCCTACCACAACTTTCCTACACAGTTTAAAATTTGATCTGTGTATTACAACTATTGTTATCCTTCCCATATCCCAAAAATCACTAACTAAAATCTGAAGATAGTTTAACTTCAGATAAGAAGGACATAAAAAAATAAATCCAAAAAGAAAGTGCCTTGCATGGGAAAACCAGCAGGCCCTGCTTCAAGGAGTTATTAAAATGGAGATCGTGTTATTTACTTCTGTCATAATCCCCCACAGCCTTCACAGATATCATATTTTTGCACTGGGAGGTGAAAGAGACAAGGCAGAAAAAAGGTCTTGTCTCTCTGTAGACTGCTCTTTTATTGAGGGAAAGCTGTTGTCAGTTAAAATAGGCAGAAATACTGCATTTCTTCAGGTGTAAGTCAGAGCGTGGTTTTGGTCCAGTCAATGCCTCAGCACTAAATATTTAAATACGCAAATGTAATCGCAGAATAAAAGAGCAAGCATTCTTCTGTAATGACAAACTCAGGAAATTCTGCACAAATGTAGAAAACCACTGACTTAGATTATCCCATTTTGGTTTTGGAGAACACACAGGAAGCACTTTTAGACTCCTTAAATACAAAATATAAGGATACTAATACCAGATAACATTTTTATTAGGGCAGAAATGAGTTATGAATAAATTCCTCCCATGTATAAGGAACTTCAGTGCACCTTTACTGCTGTGATAAATATTAAACTGGAGCTATCAGAATCTAATATAATCTCCTGAAATTCAGCAAATTAACTGATAATGAAGAGGGAAAAAAAAAATCACACAGTACTGTATGCCATGATCTTTCCTTAAAATGGCAGATTACACTTTATGGCCAGAAAAATGTCTCCAAAATTTAAAATGTGACCTTCCAAGAACACAGGCTTGTGTCAAAAAAAATGAATAGCAATAAGATGCTGCAGTGAAAGAAGCTTTAAAATCAGATAAAGGAAAAAGAAAAAAAGAAAATAAAAAGGAAAGACAAAATGAGGCGTCAGCATACAATTGCAATTGTCTACTTATGATTATTATATAGAAGTGGCTAAAAATACTGAAATCTTAGGATAATTACTACCTGCGATGCAATTTAGATATTTTCATATTTAGCATCATAACTCAAGAAAACAGTTCTGATAGTTCTTAGGGAAAAAATATACAGAAATTAATGACTTTATCACTTATCCAGGCATCCAGAGTAATAATAATTTTCTAAATATCTTTGGCTTTTAAATTTAAGGAAAAAATTCTGGGCAGAAAAAGCAGGTACACCATATCTTTAAATTTCTTTGATCAAAAAAATTGTGTATAAACCCAACAAAAATATTTCAAAATTTTGTACACCACAAGATGTGTCAGTGCTTCATACCTGCAATTAACCAGTCCATGCCTTTAGTGCCTACACATTGGATTTCAGCACAGACCTGTTAAAAAGTCAATAGTAACTTTGTGCAACTTCTTCACTAGAGACTCCTGAATCAAAAGTTAGAAAAAATTGTGATTTTCAAATTTTAAAAGTTCTCACATTTCCCATGTCCATTGTGCATTCATTTCAAATTGGTAAATATTATTTCCAAAATGTGTTGTGCTATCTGCAGAAACAAATTCAGTGGGAGAGAATAGATGCAGTGGACTTGAAGAAATCACTGAAAGTAAGAAAAAGATTTTCAGCCGAATATGAGAAAAGAAAAAAGACCTTGATGTGGATTTATGAGGAACCTGTCATAGTCATTTCACCTGTGCTCTGAGCCAGTGGGGCACAAACCATTTCTGATCTGAATCATGCAGCTCCATTGTAATTGCAGATCCAATGCTAGTAAGTCCACCTGAAAAAAAAACTTTTAATCATGACCATTCCTACATTTTTCTATGTTCCTGTCACTTTGAAACTTGGAAATGGAACTGCTTGAAAATCAAAGGGGTGATTTTCAAGCTATGGGACGAGAAATGACTCTCAGCAGAACAGAGCAATCTGACCAGCAGTTACAGCCTAAAAAAAAAAGGTGTCATTATTTATATATATATAAAGCTGGTGACTATCTGGCTTCTATCTGTCTTGGCTAATGCAGTTCAGCTCTGGAGTCAGAAAAACAGGTGTTTGGAAATGAGAAAAAACTGCTTCAATTGCAAAGAAATCTTAATGATTTGCAAGATGTCACCAGGATTCTGTCATTCCCTGTACAGACACACATTGGTTTTTATTAACTAGTAGCTAAAATATGTAAAGACACATTTAGGATGCAGTTACTATATGTGTTGTATTTTCAAATGCTCATTTATATGTGCATGTGACTACTGAATGCACAGAATGCTAATGTTGAAATAGTTCTAAGTAGAAATTTAATATCTAACTAAAGGTCAGTGACCAACACATTACCTACTTAATTTTATTTCAGAAGAAATGCATCTTTAAAACACTAAGTAAGCTTTATTTACTTATCATAGACATTTCCAAAAGGCTGAGCAAAATTTACTTTTTATACACATTGCAATTTTAAATGTTTTACATTTGACACAATTGCACAAAGATCACAGTTAATCAATAAATACCTTTATTAGTTCTAATTAATTTTCCATGTTTCTGCATAATTATCATCATATGTGAGCAATATAGATCAATTTTTTTTCCAAAACATATAATCCCATGTATTTCATTTCAACAAAATTATTTGTGACTTAAAGGAAGGAGAAAATACAAGGGCTATCACACAGCCCCCACACACATTTAACAATCCCTGATGTTTCAATAAGATTCATGAGCAAGATAATTCTGAAAATACAATACTACACTTAAGACTTCAGATTTTGACCTGACTTAAAATGTACTCCCCCAAAAACTTCAAACTGCAACTATGACAACTGAAATTATGTTCAACTTGCTTTATTAAAAAAAAATAAAACCAAACAACAAACCAAAAAGCCTCAGTCAAACAAGTACAAATTAAAAAAAATAAAAAATGAAACCAAAAACAATGACAGAACAAAACAAAAACCAAAAACAATGACAAAACAAAACAAAAATTAAAAACAAATATAAGTCCAAGGTAAATTAACTGAGACTTTTAATTGCTTTAAACACAAATTTCTACCCCACATCAGTAATCATCACTGGACTTGCACACTGGAGATCAGATTTCATGTCTTTATATATTTTGGTAGAAATTCTTTACTCAGAGGATGGTGAAACTGTTTGTCCAGAGAAGTTGTGGATGCCCTATGCTTGGAAGCATTCAAGGCAGCGTTGGATGGAGTCCTGAGTAGCCTGATCTAGTGAGTAGCATCCCTGCCCATGGGGAGATGGGGGTTGGAATGAGATGACCTTTAAGGGACCCTTCAAACCCTAACAATTCTACCATTCTATGAAATTAAATTTATTTTCTAATTATATTTTAAAATTTTATCTTAATTATCTCACTGATTCCTTGTTCTAGATTCATTTGACTTTTTTTATAACAAAGAAAAAAATGTACCACTAAAATGTCACTTTATTAATTCGCTCACATGGCTGAAATACACTCTGAGTTCAAAATACGCTGACTTCATGCACAGTCTAATTTAACAGCAAAGACAGCAGAGCCTGAGTATTGGAGTCACTAACTGAACTCCAACTGCCAGGTCTTCAAAAAAGTAAAGGGGATGCTAGGATTACAGTTCCCAATAGGAGGTAATGGAATAGATTACCAAACTCCTCTTTAATCAACATCTCTCGCTTTTGAATATTTATGAGTACTTTACCATTTTTGAAAATCAGCTTTACATCATTAACCAAAAGGTGGTTTAGATTGTGGCAACCTGCAACAAAGTAAAAAACTGAACAGGAAAATTAATGGGATACAAATTTCTTGGCAATTATAAAAAACATTTGACGATTCTTTTTGAAGATGAATCCTTCAGTAACCCAGTAGGCGGATGTGTTGCTTTTTGAAGGTTTTTCTTCTTAGATGCAGTTGTACAAAGCAGATTGATGGATCATTTCTAGGCCACATACCACTTTCTTTTAAAGAAGGAGAGAGTGTACCCGTGTGCTTATGCAAGACAGAAATTTTCTGAGAACAGTTAAATACTAATCTAGAATAATGAGAAAAAATACTGGGTGTTATTAGGTCGTTAAGATACAGTAATATCTCCTTTCATTATCTGGAATTGGTTCCTCTGAAAAAAAAAAAAAAAAAAAACAACTCAACCAAAAAAACCCAGTAGGCAATGTTTCATCTAGTCATCTAGTCACCAGAGAAAATTTTGCTCTTCTTCTAGCAGTACTCAGAATTCACCCTTCTCTGTCATTTTCTTGGGGTAATTTTTACATATGTTTTTATTTCCTTATACTGAGAACATGGAGAAACTGCTTTAGTATCGAGAAGTTGCTAATGAGGACATCTATTTATTGAAGTTGGTAAATTTTGCATTCAGAAACTAAAGCCCATTACAACAATTTTTGAACACCTTTCTCAGTGGTCTATATGAACAAAATGCCTAACAACAACAGCCATTAGAATGAAAAAAATCAATGAATATTTGAAAAAGTATCATGTAGATGTAGTGTTTACTATTTTCTAGTACTTTGCCTATGCTAGTTCACTTTGAAGGTCTGTCTTTGGACACGTGGATAAATAAATTTTTCTTCATATTGCTGTACTAATGGCAAGTTATCACCACCACCACAAAACACGGTTGTGTCACTTTCCATACATCAATAAAACAGCTATGTAGCTCTACATAAAGAATAAAATTAAACAGTTTATAGATATGTAACACACTATATGGTCATAATTTTTTAATATTTGCCATCAACAACAGTAGGAAGAAAAAACAGCTTCCTAACATTTGGCATTCTTCCTGCTGCTATTAAACTAAAATACTTTACTATGAAACCAAAGAAAAATAAGTTTCTGTGGTGTTTAAATCAAATAAACCAAAACTTTATAGCGTTTAACTAGAGCTGAAAATACAATTCTGTGTAATCTGTGACTTTATCATGTAGCAAACATATCCTGCTACCAGAAAACCTTAATTAGAGCTGAACAAAACAATCACAATTAATTGTTTACTCAAAGACCATCTTTAGCCTGAAGCGTGTCTGTGGAAAGATAATGATTTCTTCTGTTGCATTTTGGTTTTCCAAACTTCTAACCCATTAAAATTATCTCCTATTAGGTAACTGGTAAAACCTAATGGTCTTACATCACACTGAAATAAATTTTTAGTTTTACAAATAATATGGTTCCTTGCATGGCTGAACTACACAGTATGGTAGGTTTTGCCAACAGATTCATTGACCAGAGATAAGAATTCTGGAAAATTCTTTGTAAGTTTTTGGGGTCACTGAGTCTACATGTAACAGTACCACTTAAAAGTCCATGAACTCTAAAAGTGATTGGATAGGGAAAAAAGTAACAAGAAAAATTCAGACACTTCAAAGTAAAAGTGTAAATATAAGGGAAAGAAAGATTATTTTGTCCTTTCAAAGGTTATGAAGAAAAATCGTTTTGTTAGACAAGACCTGACCTGGGTCACTTAAAAGAGAATACACAGTTTGGCACATGATGATCCAATTGCTGAAGAATTCCCTGTCAGTTTTCTTAATTTTAATTTCCCAGGTACTTTCAATAAAGTAGCTTTTAATATACTAAGACATTTTGGACACTACTGCTACCAAAGGCTAGGGAGCCTGTATATTATGCTCAAACAGCTATTTTAAGAATGTTGTTTAGAAATGTTCTAACATTTCCAGAGTCCATGTTTGGGAACTTGCCCCTAGCTGGCTCTCACTTTTGTTTTTCTAAATCATAGAGAAAAATATGTGTGCTCAGATTCCATCCTCACAAAAGTCAATATGTAGAGTGTGCACCTGGGTCTTGGATGTGCTTGTGATTTATGCAGCTAAATACATCCTAACAGTATCACCTCACCACAGTCAGACATTTTAAACCTTGTACCTTTACAGTGTTCTTCATGCCTGCTGTTCAGGAGAGAAATATTAGACATATGAAAGCAATTTTTCTAATATAAATAATTCTTGAAAATATTAAGAATTTTCCAGTTCACTAAATACGTTGTCAATTGATTTCCAGTGGAAGTCAAGGCAGTATATTTTAAATCTGAGCATAATTATATTTAAATTTAAATATATATTTAAATTTAAATTATATTTAAATCTATTTATATTTAAACTGATAGCCCTTGTTACAAGTTGATTTGCTAATATGAAAGTGTATAAATCTAAATTAGTGGCTGACATTTTCATTCACACCTACTACTGAACTAAAGAACTCTTTTCTTCATTTCAGAAATGCTGGCATCCATTCCCAATTGATGTGGTTAGACACTACAATCAAGTTAAGTGCTCTGTTTCACTTCTTGAAGTTGTTTTTAGTCATGCTTCTTTCAATGACATTTTTTTTTTTGCTATTTTTTCTCTCAGATTTCATCAGTTTTTTGTCGAAGTGGACCAATTAATTTCAAGAACTTTCCTGCTCAAATTTACTTTACATGCTATGGCTTCTATTGCTCAGACATTGTTCTATTTATTTCTAAAAGTTGTTTTTTATCCTGACTTCTCTCAAGCCTATATATTCTTCGGGCACTATATAATCAGATTTCTCTAACTTGCTTCTTTCTGTGCTAATTTGCTTTTTCTCTCTGAAGTTTTATCTCATAATATTCATTCATCAATTCCTTAGTTGCTGCTGTCCAATAAATATCAGCATGTGACTACTTTTTCCTCAAGGTTCTCTCCCCATGAGTTTTCTGGTATGTTTTTTTTCCTTGAGCAATGAGACTACCAATAACCCATGTGAATCAGTTAAAACAATTTGAAAAAATTCACTTTACCTAAGAACATTTCCTTTGATCAAATCTCTAAGCATAGGAGGTTTACATTTGCACATCCATGGCAAGAACACCAATCAAATAATCCATATCACACTTTGTAAGGAAAGGTTAACTTTAACTTTAATAGGTTATAGACACTTGCTTCTTTAATACCAGAGCCAATGAGTATCGAATTCACAGGCAACCCTGACGAAGGGAGAGACATTTTGCATTCGACTTCATCTTATCAGAAGGGTAATTAATTACTTTATTACACTATATTATTCTGTTCTATATTGCACTATATTACATTACATCTAAACTGAATCTGCCAAGCACTCAACTGCACTCCACTGCATTGAATCCTGTGACTGTCAGCCGACAGTCCCAACACACACACACACTTGGCCCTGATAGGCCAAGGAAAAAAAACACCATCACTTTGGGTAAACAATCTCCATATTACATTCTACTTTGGCACAAACACAGGCACAGCAAATGATAACAATTGTTTTTCCTTTCTCTCAGGTTCAGAGAATGTGAAACCCAGAAATATTCTTGGGAAGAATTGTGCCTTGTTTTTCTCTGTGAAGAGAAATATGGCGATAAATGAGCATTTTAAAAGTTCTACAGCACAAAGTCTTAGTAAAGTGGAGGTTTCCAAGCAGTGATTCTTTCAAAGAGCTTCCAACACGTCCATGCTTTTTTTACCTCGAGTGCAAACTCTTTTAAGAGTGGCTCTTCACACTGGAAACAGCCCTTCCTATCTTTGCATACAGCCTAGGCCTGTCTGTCAGGGTAGAAGGGGGAAGACAAGAAGTCTTTGGGGTGACCTTATTGTGTCTTTTCAATGTTTAGAGGAGCCCTGTAAGAAGGATTAAGTCTATTAGCAGGACCTGTTGTGATTGGACAAAGGGTAACCTAGAAGAGGGTAGATTCAGATTAGATACAAGGAAGATATTTTTGTGATAAGGATTGTGAATTATTGCAACAGGTAGCCCAGAGAGGTTATGCATGTACCACCCTTGAAAACAATGAGAAGAGAGAAGCAAGGAACCAATCTTCTGTAAATGGTGGACTTCTTTTTTAACATGAGGGCGCAGGGATTATCTTTTCAAACAGATTAAAATCTATTGTGGGACAAAAAAGATAAACTCTAAAATGTATTGCTCAAAGGAATTTATTAATGTTTCCACAAAAGCTGAAAATTATGGTACTGAGTACAACAGTCCAGCAACTGTTCTCTGTCTGTAAAGCCAAATAGTGAAATTGAGCTTGTCTTCATACAGTTACATACCTTCCTCTCCTACAACAGACAGACATAACTAATCCATGTTACAAGCTGAGGATTGCCCCTGTCCTATGCTGGTTACTGAAATCATGCCTGGGCACCATTTAAGAGTGCACCAATTTGACAGACACTAAAACCACCCCAGGGTGAGTGCAAGCAGAGCAGCCATGGAGGGGCATGCAAAGTAGTGCCCTCAGAGTATTAGCCCTGCTTTCTATGATTTAGGCAGAGCTGAAATGTCTGAATCTGGGGTCATTAGTCTGGTAAGGAATGAGCTACTGAAAACATGTAATAACTTGATGCAAGTAGCTCATGCTGGATTCTTAAAGCTCTGTTTTCCGGAATACCTATTATAGGGCTGTATCTCAAAGTAGTGGAGCAGGAGGAATGAGATAGTAAATATAAGTGCCAGAAGGTATTCATGGTTATAAGTTTCTCTGAAATATTTAAGAGTCTGTTAGATTTCAGCTTAACATATGTTATGTTTTATATTGTGATTCATCTATAATCCGAGCATTCTTGAGTCAAACATGATTAATCTTCAAATTTGAGACCAATGCCTTTTTTTGCTCAGGACAGAATGATTGTGATCTACATTACAGAGGTGCTAGCTCATTTTTCAAAATGTTACATATGGTTCCAGTGACATATTCACTCCAAATTGTATTATTTTCTAACATTAGTCTACATGTTAAACAGACAAAACAACCACAAAGGGCTGTCACTGTGTGGTCTACCATCTTCCAAATGGATTGTTTTTATATAATTATTATCTTCACTCCAGTAGGATTTTGCTGTTGTTGTTTATGAGATTTAAATTAACTGAAACCTGAGCCTTACCTTCATTTTTCTTGTTGCTGTGGAATCCACAACACTGTGAACTGATGGAATAGCACTTTAAAGAGCACAGAGAGCTTTAGAAAAGGTAGACACTAAACCCATGGACATGAATGGGATGTCAGTGAGGAACCAGCTTTGAAGTATAGGTATAAAACGTTCAGAAGAACTCATATTGCTCATTGACCTGTGTCCTGAAATAAATATGGAAATATGTGATCAGCCATTTCATATTTCACTGAAGTGGAGTGAACTCATTCTGTGAAAAAACAGACTTGAAATTATACTTATTATATTGACTTGAAATTATACTTATTATACACCCATAAGAGCACTACATTTAGAAAAGTGGTACAACTCGAGTCTCTTTTCTGGGAATAAGCAATAGTGACTGGAAAGTGAGCTACAGGTATGTCACATAAAGCTAAGATTACAATTATGGATGTTCTTATGAGTTGCTAAATGTTGATTCTTTCATTTTTGTTCACTGTGAGATAAAATTAATTTAGGATTGTCACACTGAAGAAATAAGTTATTTTATTAACTGCTGCTTCATAAGCTCACTGCCAAACCACAAGTGAAGCTTAATAATGACAATGGAAAATGCTGCATGCATAAAGATAAATGTCCTCCAGTCAGCGTACAGTTTGTTCAGAAGACTGGAAGCCATGGGGTGGTGCATGAAAATGGACATTCATATTTTACTCTACAAAAATATTCTAATTTTTGTTAAAGTGTCACATTCTGCAACATGACAGAACATACTCAAATGTGGGAATAAAAGCGCTAATTAAAACTTCTCTTCCTTCAGTCTCACTGTTATTTCATTAGTTTCCCCTCAGTCCCTTAAAACATCAAATGCCTTTCAACACAGCTGACAATTAAAACATTCACAATAGGAACTTCTGAAACAAATATATTTCAATTCACAGTACCACACTGAATTAATAACCAAGTGACCTTTTTCTCACAAAGCACTTTAAAGGTTGTCTCCATGTTATAATTTGAGACACTAAAACAGGGAAACATGAAAATTTGAAACAAAAGTAAAAATTGCAATTCTTATGTTTCTGGGGATCTGTAACCATGAATATTGTCAGTTGTATGCAACTCAATTCCAGAGAGTGAGGGAATCTCATGGGTCTTTCCAGGATGTGAAAAATACTCATCCGCAGACTAGGTAACTCATCCCATCTTCACCTTTTATTTCAGAATGAACTAGGTGCTCTTTAAAATGCAAGAATGTGAAAACTTAAAAATCTGTTTAATTGGAAAAATGGCTTGTCCGTGTAATCACCTGTAGAGGCTTAGAAATAATTAATAGAATCAAAATATTTTGGCTAATGTAGCCCAGCTCTCTCACAGCAGACAAGTACTGATCATAAATAATAGAAGAAAAAAACTTCATTACAGTAAGTGTTTGGTTTGGTTTGGTTTGGTTTGGTTTGGTGTGTTTTTTTACCACATTTAAGTGATTTTTCAATAATACTAAAATCAATTTACAAGGGCCCCTCGCAAAGAATTAACCTCATCTTTCCAGCTGGTATAACTGACATACAATGTACGTGTATTGTAAATACTTCATTGCTTATCAGTCTTTTTAATTTATGCTTCCTTTTTGTGTCACTGTCTTCATTGCTTTTAGTATTTCTCTTGGTATCATAGGCCACTTAGAACGAAGAACAGGAGAGACAAGGGAAGCTAACTTTTGATCACTTTTTACTCTCAAAAAGGGAGCATTTGTTTTCATACTATCGAAACAGATTTTACTCATGGTTAAGCAATACCAGTGCTGTAGGCATAATTCACCTTTTTCTGCACAAACAGGATTAACAGCATATATAGAAAGAAGAAACCTCCAGGAAGATTCTGTAAGGACTTCAATTTTGCACAATTGGATTAATAATGATTTCTTTATTTAAAAAATATAGTGGAAGAAATGTGCTTGCAACAGAAATTGCATGTTAGATATTTGTTCACTGCCTCCAAATTTGTTCAACCAGCAGAAGTAAAATAGGTAGTAATTCACTTTATAAAGTACATGAACATTTTCAGAAATGAAGCCATCAATAACTGACAAGATCCAGAAAAAAAAAACCTAGTTACAGCTGTAGGAGAAGAATTTTTTTTATAATAAAGCTTTCATTTTGCATCTAAAGTCTGGGACAAAGAACATGAGATAGATACAGTTCTACTTCACACATCTACCAATTTTAAAATCTAAAAAGGTGGATATTCTACTCTAACCCAAAGTGGTTTGTGTTATATAACAAAAAAAAAAAAAAAAACAAACCTTGAGAAAGCGGATTTTCAGTATCAACAAAGTAATTGATAAGGAGAAAGGGAAAACTTGAAATGATTGCAAATTCAAAGGAGTTTGAAGATGGAGTAAAATGGTAAATTTTTGAAATTCTAGCCATTGTTGCAAAATTCTAATTGAATACTATGTGACATATCTTTTTTTACTATGTGACATATCTTTTTTACAAACTATCTTCTTGGGCATTTCTTAATGCTGCAAATGCTTTTCTAAAGCATTTTCCATTGGAATGCTTTACAGTCCCAACACCAAAAATCAAAGAATGAAAGATGTGCTACAAGCAACATGTTCTGCTCAAAGTCTGAAAGAATGTAAAACACTACCTATCTCACTTTGTCCCCAGAAAAGTCTACATAGAACTCCTAATAAAAAAAAGTAAAAAAAGTTTTAAAAACCCAGAAAAAACAAACACAATATATGCTTTTGCTTCAAGAAATAAATCATACCTTTCCATTTTTCAGTAGATACTTTTTCAAGTTTAAGATATTACCATATATCAAAAATAACCTCATCAACAGTCTGAATTATTTGATCTCTTAGACCATCACTGTGACAGTGGTCACAAGGGTTCTTGAGTTGGGGAAGAGACGAGAACGTTGACTCCATGTTCAGAAGACTTGATTTATTATTTTATGATATATATACTACATTATAACTATACTAAAAAGAAATAGAAGGAAAGGTTTCATCAGAAGGCTAGCTAAACTAAGAATAGAATAGGAA
>NW_005054340.1:3722390-3736965 GCF_000277835.1 Geospiza fortis | reverse complement strand
CCTGTTGCATTCCACAGCAGCAGATAACCATTGTTTACATTCTGTTTCTGAGGCCTCAACTTCTCAGAAGGAAAAAATCCTAAAGAAAGGATTTTTCATAAAAAGGATGTCTGCGACACATCACAACTTAGGATCAACCTCATTTGGCACGTATTTATGTAAGTTTCTATTTAAAAATTAAAGAAATAATACACTAGAGAAATTCACCCCTTACTCACTAGATTGCAGTTTCACTGATAGTCAGATATTCCATTTTCTCTGAAGTTCTGAACTTCTCTTTTAAGTAGAACGTAAAACCCCTCACACAAATTTAGCTATTAAAAATTAGGAGCCTTCCAAGGGACATGTCATAAGTGATCCAGGAATCAAGATGGTAAATAAATGGACAAATTTCAGAATCCCAATGAGGAGAAAATGAAGCATTTTTCTTAAATTATAGATTATGATATAAATGGCCCAGAGAAAGACAGATTACATATAAAATGTATATAGAAACTTCTAAGATTAGAATAGGAATTGGAAGGGATTACAGTTTCATGACTTTAAGTAAGCTTGCAAAAAGAGGTAGCTAGCACCAAGGAACTAGGCATTTGCTTTCTTTTTTTTTTCCTATTGCACTGAAGAAATACTATTAGATTTCAGGTTCACAAACCAGGTCTGAAATCACCAATTTTTTCTTTTCCTCTGACTGTAGCAAAATTGCCTCCAGGCCTCTGTAATGTTAGGTGTTAATTATGTGCTGCAATGCAGTACATACTCTGAAAAGAAATATTGCCTTTGTCATCTGTGACTGATTACCCAATTCTGCCTGTGTTTGAAAGAAGTTATTTCCTGAAATTTGCTTTGTAATTCAGTTCGTGTGTCTGCTCATTAGTTTCTTTCAAGCTGCATCATTTTGCATACTTTATCACAGACACCAGAAATGTAATGCTAGGAAATGTATTCACTGAAATATACTTGGTCGGCCCTGCTTTTGGTCAACAAGCTTTTCCTTGGCAACAGGAGATGTGAGTAGTGAGCACTGTATCATGAGTCCTGTTCAGTGAGCAAAGCATACGACAATTTAGCCTCAGAATTAATAATTTTTTGTCACTTCTTCAAGAGACATTAGCCTACTAGCACTGCATCCCAATGTAGGTGTCTGCCTTGAGTACCTGCAGTGAGTTTGGTGTGGTGATTTTTCAAACACAGCTGTCAAAAGTAACTGATACTCTGTCTGTAAGTAAATGTATGTGTGTTTTACCTCTGCACTGAGTCTTCAGCTCTTGTTCATGAATCACTTCAAGTCTAGTGATTGTTTTGTACCTGTTTACTCTTTCAGGCTTATCTTGGGAAGGAAACCCTAGAGGCATTATTTGATCTTAAAGGTTACATTTCCCACCATGAAACCCAATGATGAGCTCTTTCAGATTACATTACTACTCCTGCTTGTAGTCCTTTAGTATAGCAAGCTGGGACTAAACAGCCAATAAGCAGGAACAAAAATTAATTTAGGGAACCAGTTTGGGAATACTTGTATTACTGGATATGCTAGAAAAATTAGTTCAGGATTTTTGCTAAGAAAATAGCAGGGACTTGAAATTTAATTCAGGGACATAAGTGCATCATGCCACAGAGGCCTCACTACAAGACAGGATGAATTACTTTCTCTTGGAATATCATTTTCATTCCATTACAGGAGAGCCAAAGGTGGTATCTATGTGTAGGCTGCAGACACTTAATTTTGGGAAAATTAACCTACTTATGAAACCAAGAGCTAAAACTAGTTTCATAACTGAAGTTTTTCCCTTCAGGACTGGACAATAAACTTCTTGAGTAATGATCAAAATCTTCAATTACCTCTAGTTTGAAGTTTAGATTTAATAAACAATCAGCGTAGCACAGATTTTTATTTATTTCCTATATACTCCTCTTTGAATAACTAATATGTTATTCAAAGGTGTGACTTCTTACACCAAACCAGATGTACCCTCAGCAACTAAAGCTAGGAATTTAGCAATGTCTCACAGTACCTGTATACTCAGTAATACACTCTAACACAATGGCTTCTAGACTCTTTTGCCTTGCAAGTTATTTTATTTGTTTATTCTAAGGCTTAACTGTAAATGTCACCGCTAATACAAAAGACTGATATTGTGTCTATCTCTAGTATTATTTTCCATTTAACTATGCTGCCAACCCCAACTAATATAATGATGTACTCCATAGCTCCTGGGAGGGAAACACATACAAATGTTCTATGCAAATGAGTTACGTACCTGAAGATAAAAAAACTTTAACATGAGGATGGTTAGTGTCAATTGTTAGAGCATAGGCTACTCAACAGCAGGATTTCTGCAAATTTTGAAATAACACCCAGTAGCTGTGATCAAATCTTGGCACTGAACAAGAAACTCAGGGTGCTTACTTGCTCTGTTTCCACTGACAGGTTTACAGTGTGGTCCACAGATGCATACAGACAAAATCAAACTTCACAGTTATTATGATCAGACATATTCCTAATTAAGTCTGGGGATCCATGAACTTAACATTGGCCTGCAGCCCACAATTGTGAAAAGAGCTATCTGCCTGCATTTGTGGTGAACTACGTATAGGCTGAATAAGAATTCTGCCTACGTATATAAAGGGAATTATACTAAGAATATTGCATACAGATTTTACAACACTGATTTGTCCATAAACACAAGCAAAGTATTTCAAGAGTTCCACCTCAGCCTAATGCACTTGTCTTTTATATCTGCCAGAAATGAACTATTAAACACAATCATTCAATACGTCAATAACTTTCAACTCAAAAGATCATTAATATCATCATTTACTAAGAGTTACCGAAGGCTGACAACTTCAAAATGTCTTTTTTCAATATTGCAGAATATTCAAATGTATGTGTGAAGCTATAGTCAACATACATGTATTTATTAATTCAGGTAGGCTCCTATGCAAGTGTCTAATACCAGGTCCTTTCTCCCATACAGCTGATTGTTTGATTATTGTGTGAATCAACACATGCAGGTAACCAGGATGACCACCAAGCCACAACTGAAAAGCAGAGAGCAGATTTGTTTCATTACCTTGCTAAAAGTGCTGGACAGCAGAGACGCTTGGGGACACAGGTTCCCTTAGGCTCATTTCATCCTAGCCCCGAGCAGAGGCTGTGGGGGAGGACTCACTGCTTGCCCCATTGTATCAAAAGGCTTCTGTGCTTTTTACAAGCTTTGGGCTTTTGAGATTTCTCTCCCAGCAGGAGGCTCAAGCCTGTCTGTGAAAATAGCTCTCAAGTATCTGATAACATTTATGTTATCCCTGCAGAAATTCTACTTCTCAAAACAGACAGAGGATAATCAGCAATAGGCACAATACATGTTTTCTCACACTGATATTCTTAGCCCTCCCAGCTGCAAGGCCCCTTTGAATGAAACTATTACCTCCTCACCAAATCTTTCAGTTTTAACCCTTTCCTCCCAACAGCTGTATCAGCAGTAATCTGATTATTGCACAGCTGATTCTACTACAATGGCACACAGGCAAATGAATACCTAGCCTTTAATAGCTCTCCAGGTACAGATCTTAATAGTAGTTGTGTATATTTAATTCTAGTTCTGTAAATCTAGCAAACTGTGAAAAGCTGAAATCTGCATATAAAAATCACCTCTTCTTACTTCTGAACAGTCCACGAAGAAAGAATGTTTTTATTTACAACAGCACACAAAAATAGTGCAAAAGCTCAAATGTATGCACAGAAATAGGATAAAATTCCAGTTTCTCAAAAACTACATAATGCTAGTACGTGCAAACCACTTTTGAGAACTAGTAGATATAATGACTTTATTATCAGGCTATGAATATTCATTGAACTTTACTCTCAGGTATTTTACGTGGATTTTAATTCTTTCATTCTATAGTGATTGAAGAGAATATAAAAGTCTTATTCACATCTTAAACCACATATTTTGCAGACCATTGCTAGAATTCCATGGAGCTAATATATTTATGCCAACAGATATCGTTCTATATGCAAATTTTAAGGATATAACTTTGATTTTGGCTAAAAATACAAGGTTTAATAACAATATTTTCTGTAAATGCTGTTTTGTTCTTTAAGACAGTAGATACAGAAGTCACAGGAAAGTTCAGGTTGGAAATTACTTCAAGAGGTGTCTTGTTTAACCTCCTTCTCATAGCATCATCAGGTCTGAGGTCAGAAGAGATTGCTCAGCACTTATCCAGCTTCAAATTGACATCTCCAAGGACAGAGTCTAGTACAAAATCTCTGGAAAACTTGTTTTCCTACTTGATATCCTTGAGAAGAAAAGGTTATTTTCTTCCATCCAGTCTAAGATTTACCTGTTTCTTCTAGTGCCTACTGCTTATCATTCTCCCACCATGTACCACAGTAAAGAGCCTGACTTTGTCTCTGATGAATTCCTTACAGCTGCTGAGAAGCTACTGTTGGGTTCATCTTGGTGCTACCTCTTCTTCAGAATGAGCAAGTCCGAGTCCCTCAGCCTCTTCTCCCAGGGAAACTTCTCCATCCCTGACCAGTTTAAGGTCTCTCTGCCAAGCCTGATTCAGTTTGTCAGAGGCTTTCCTGGGAGGGACAGGGATGGGGGCATCAAGACTGGATGCAGTACCTGGATGGTATTTCATAGGTGCAAAGTAGAGAAAAAAAGTTCTCAGTGTCCTGCCTGTACCCCTGTGAGTACTGTCCAGGATGCAGTTTATTGTCCATTTCTGCAGCCAGGGCACACTGCTGGCTCATATCCACTTTCTGTTGGTCAAGACCTCCAGGTCCCTTCCAGCAGAGCAGCTCCCAGACAGGTAGGCATGAGCCTGTGCTGTTGCACTGGTGCTCCACTGGGGCAGAACTTTTCATTTTTCATCTACTTGGTAACTGTGCTATCCGTAACCACCTCCAAGTCCCTGCTAAGACTGTTAAACTGGATATGTAATTTTTGTACTCTATGTGTCACCAGCATCACATATTAACCACCACCCTCTGAGGCCAATAATCGATAACATCTTTTACCACTCTTACTGTCTAGCAATCCAGACCCTACAATGAAAATTTAGATTAAAACAATAATTGTGGGAGATGGTGTTGAAAGCCCAGCTAAAGTAAAGGAAAATTGTACCTCATGTTCCCCCCTCACCCCCATATGAGCTTATGCTGACACTGAAGTCAGGTACACATTACAGCTTCTGCAAAGTGATGAAACACTCATCCAGTCATCACCTAGGTGATAAATATGATCAATTTGATGTTTAGACAGTACTTGCAAAATTTGGAGAAGAGAAGAAGCAAATTTACAGCTTACAATGCCCTGAAGCAGACAATGAATTAAAAAAATAGCCCAAGTCTGTGGGGGTTTTGTTAGATAGTTTGTTTTATTGTTGTTTTGTTTTGACGGTGTTTTTTGACATTGCTTGTAACAGGACACAGGGAATGTGATAGGCTAACAGAAAGGACTTGGGATTCATCAAGTTTTGCCCAGACTTTTCTGTGTATGTCAGAAGATTTATTTTAGGCTACACTAGCTGTTGTCTAATGACCAGCTCAGTGTTATTTTTCTTTAGCTTTTGTTTAGATTTGTACAGTTGTGTGATGTCAGGCCTATTTATTGTCAGCAGCTAACAGATATCTACGATGCTGATAAAATGAAATCTGGAAGAAAACCAGCATGAGATTACAGCAGGGGATCTGAATTTACAGGCACCCAGTGTCTACAGGGTTTTAAACAATTCACCAGGAGCTAATCAATGGTAAAAGGAAGGCACCCTTGGGAGACTTGCAGCACCAGTCTCCATAAAAAAAAAAACACATCACAGATGGTATATTTGAATGTAGTGTGGACTTACACACCAATAAAGAAAGACCAAGACATCTTGTGCTAGCAAAAATAAAGTGCCCTCCAATATGTCCTGCAGTAAGGAGAAACCACTAACAGCATCATCATACTCCGCTCATGAAGAATGTAGGATGATGAGAAAGCTCCCCCAAACTGATGGCTCACACCTAAGTGAAATGAGGTTGAGAAGAGAGAAAGAAAAATTCACTAGAAACTTCATGTACATCTGTTTTAACTTTACATAATTTGACCATGAAATGTTATCACTGTTACCAAACTATTAATAATTTTTTTATACTAAACTAATAATAATACTTTTTTATACAGATAAGATTTTAATTCTAATGATAAATTCTTGTGTTGGAATTGGTGCAAACAGTGTTTTTTAAAAAAGATTTTGAATATAAAAAATTATGAGAATTCCAACAACCTACTCTAGAAGTTGAATGGACTGAATTGACAACACTTGTTTTTGTAATTTTTTTCCCCCCAACAAGGATCTTTTACAGCATGATGTTCTTCTTTTTAACTGAAAGAATTAAGCACACATCTGTGTCTGTAATTGCAGTGGTTTTGCATTCAAATGCAAAACTAAAGGGGGCAAACAAATCTGTTTTTCTCAATGACTGGGATACAGAATGTTATGGTTGTATGCAATTGTAGGATCAATGTAGAATATTGACCAGTTAGAGAAAAAAAAATAAATGAAACATATTCACTGTTTAGTCCTTTAAATGGCTATAATTTTCTACTTTTCTCCTCATTTTAATCTGGACTATATCTGCAGCATAAGAATTAAATCCAAAATAAATTTTCAGCATATGCAAAATCCAAGCAGAAATAGTAAACGAAATTATCCAAAGCTCTATGGAAGATATATCCAGCTTTGAGAAAGAGGACTGTTGACTTCTTTGTGCAACTTATTAAATAATACAGCCCATTCCAATTTAGAGTCAGTAGGCAGGATGATAAGAAGCAGCAGCTCTTGTAGTTTTCTTTTGTGCTGGATATCAGAAGAATGTGCTGGCTAATGTTGATGGAGGATAACTGTCCTGCACAACCAATTAGAGCTACAGATTCTAATCACCAAACAAAGTAGCTGAATGTGAAGCTATCTGTATTAATGCTGAAGTGTCTTTCATTAGACAGGCATAACCTCATTAAAGCAAAATATTTTTGGTTATGTTCCAATCTTTTCTGCAGCACTGGCTACAGTTTCACCAGTCCAAAAAGAATATTTACTGAGCTGTTACCAAATCCATAGTCAATTGATACAGAAAAATGTTTCTATAGTCTGTGTATCAGATGTGTAACTACATAATTTGTTTTTAATTGGTTTAGAAGTATGATTATGATTATACTTCTTGAAGAATACTTACAGAGATATTTCAAATTATGCCTGCTTTTCTTATGTTTTAATTTGTTCTACATGTCCTTGTCAAAAAGAAATTAATTTTCTCCAGTGTGTGTGCATATGCCCACTTCAGTTAGTGATAAATCAGTGTTATCTTTAAGAACACATAAAAGTTACCCGGATACCAACCATTCATCAGAACAACTTGACACAGCTTAAGAAAATTATTCCCTATACTAAGTCATATATATTGATAACAAGACATAAATAAGTATTAAATCCAGCATCCTAGGCTGAAAAACCTTTTAATGACAGAAAGCACAGCAGATCCTTTAAAGAAAAGTTCTATTAATGATTGTAATATTGTATCTCCGTTGTAAGTTAGACACATTAACTGTATAGAATTATTTTTGCCTAATTTTTACACACATATGAATCCAGTCACACTGAGCTTTTCTGTAAATTTTAGTGGGTCAATATACTCTTCCACATTATTTTTAAAAATAAGAGATATTTTGCAACCACAAAAGCCACTGTATTATTGGCCATGTTCTATTTCATTTAGATTTTTATACTGCTCTGAAAAGACATGTTTACTTGAAAGATTCTTCTAGTCTCTTCCTTTTTATTCTGTGTCTACCTTGGCTAGGTAAAAAACTTGCTGGATTGCTTGGACAGAGAGTGGTAGTGAATGTATTTCCATACAGTTGGGGTTGGGCATTAGTAGCGCTCCCCAGAGCCCAGCGTTTAGGCAAGTCCTGTTAAGTGTCTTCATCAATGATCTGGATGAGGAGATCAAGTGCACCCTCAGTAAGTTCACAGACGGCATAAACTGGGCAGAAATGTTGATCTGGTAGAGGGTAGGAAGGCTTTGCAGAGGGATCTGGACAGACTGGATCAATTGGCCAAGGCCAGTTGTATGATGTACAACAAGGTGAAGTGCTGAGTCCTGGATTTAGGTCACAACAATTATTTCAGTACTACAGACTGGGGGAAGGCTGACTGGAAAGTGGCCCAGTGGAAAAGGACCTGGGGCTGCTGGTTGACAGCCAGCTGAACATGATTCTACATGTGCCCAGGTGGCAAGAAGGCCAAAGGCATCCTGGCTTGTATCAGCAAAGGTGTGGCCAGCAGGGCCAGGGCAGTGATTGTCCCCCTGTACTTGGAACTGGTGGGGCCACACTTCAAATCCTGTGTCCAGTTCTGGGCCCCTCACAGCAAGACAGACCTTGAGGTGCTGGAGCGTGTCCAGAGAAGGGCAACAGAGCTGGCAAAGGGTCTAGTGAATAAGCTTCAGAGACTGGAAAATGTCATATTGGGGTCTTGGAATGTGTAACAGAGGGTGAGTCAGATCTTGCTCTGGTGAAGTGGTACCCTGCCCCCGATACTCCCCAGCCCCAGTCATCTGTCAATCATGGCACACTGGAGGCAGCCCCAGATTTGCACAACCCAGTGCCTGAGTGGGCAAGAGACTGGAAGTCCCTCCTGAGAGGAAGGCACAGGATGGGCCAGAAAAAAATTTTAAGAAGGGTCACCACAAGGTGAGCATGTTGTCCTTTAACTCTACCTTCATCTTGGAGTTTTACAATGCTCCTAAACCAGGAGTTGATAGCTATGTGTCTGTTTTTCTGTAGCCTTCCCATCTGTCTGTTTTTTTCCTTTTCTTTTTCTTCTCTCTTCTCACAGAAAATTAACATCAACTAGGTTATAAGATTTTCTGTGTTCAATGGGCTAAGTCTACCCTGTAATAAGTGATGTTATGCAGTATTTATTCTTTTGCAAAAGTTCCTTAATTTTCTATAATTTGCCAGTAAACTTCCATGTATTTTTACTTCTTGAGACTATTTGGTTGGACTTTTCTCCTTTGCACCTATCCAGAGCAAATGAACCTTGGTTTAACCCTAGATTTGAGTGATGGAGGTGTAACAGTTAAGTCCTGTGAAGACCAGCTGAAGGAGCTGGGTTTATTTAGTTTGGAGAAAACCCAAGGCTCAGGGGGTACTTTATCTCTCTCTACAACTACCTGAAAGGAGGTTTGTAGCCAGCTGAGTTTCAGCATCTTCTCCCAGACAGCAAGCAACAGGACAAGAGAACACAACCTTGAGTTGAGGTTTGTAGACAGCTGAGTTTTGGCATCTTCTCCCAGACAGCAAGCCACAGGACAAGAACACAACCACCAAGGGAGGTTCAGGTTGGACATCAACTTCACTGAAAGGGGTTGTTCAGCATTGGAATGGATTGCCCAGGAAGGTGACGGAGTCATCATCCCCGGAGGTGTTCAAGAAATGACTGTACATGGCACTGAGTGTATCATCTAAACCAAATGATTCTACAATTCTATGACTCTACCCTTTCATGAAATCAGTGATGTGGACTTGGCAAGACATACGCAGACAACGCATAAACATAACAAGCCCTGCACCAGTCCCCCTTAGGAAATGTGCCATTAGCTGCAAATTACAATGAAAGGTGGAGAGAGAAATCTTACAACATTCTCCAAAAGATTTTTTAGTCTGTTGAAACTTTACACACAGGTTACTAAATGCATAATTTCTATGAAGACTGTGATTGAAATTTGGGACAGTATCTAAGAAAAATAATAAAGCAAAACTACAAAATTAAGGCAATGGGAAGGGTGAAAGGGTAAATGAGAAAGAGTCTGAAAGGAGCACTAACAAGAGAGTATCTGAGGTTAGAAGAAGTTGTGAAAACACATAAGCAAAAAGAAAGCAGGACACAGGACCAAAAGTACAAAGGGCAGCTGAAGATTAAATAAACCACAGAAATGTGACATCAGTAAGATTCTGTAATTCAAGACCATGTCATGAAAGTGTCTGAAGATAAAATATTAAGGAATAATAAGCAAATAAGGATTTCCATTGAGAGGGAGTTGGAAAAAGATGAATGCTATCTTTATTTAAGTGAAATTAAAAAGTACATAAATATAAATGGTAGAAATTGTCAGATATGAGAATGGTACAGCGACAGAAACGTTTATTTAAGAAAATGAGTGACAAATAAAAAGAATTAGCAAATAAAATTTTATACTCTTAAAGGTCCTTAATCTTCATTTTTCCTACATCCTAGTAACATGATTAGCTGTGGTAAGAATTTGTGTCAGAAAGTGTCCTTCTTTTTGTTGAATATGTACTTATAAAAGTCACCCATCAAAGTACCATTCTATTTCAATTACTTGTTTACCATATGGGAAAGTTTGGATTTCTTTCATTAATATTAAAAACAAACAAACCTAACCAACCAATCAAACTCCAAGAACCTTGATGTGTCAGTTGTCTTGGCAGTCTAGGTCACATTGCAGAATTGCAAATTATATTGATTTATTGCTACAGTCCATTATTTAGATTGCTAGGCTGCTATGAAGTTCATAAAGTGATCACTGAGTTATTAGGTCAGTATATCCCTCCCTAGCATAGATGCAAATCTGAAAGACTAGCAGCTGACTTCAACCCCTTTTTTCCCTTTTTGCACCATGCCTTTCTTCAGTTACTCATGCTACTTGCCAAATTTACTACAGTCCACTTCATTCATAGTAATTTCCTCAGGTTTTATGGTTTTTATGCAGAGTTACCTGTGCCAGGTGTAAAAGAAAAGGATTCCTAGTCACATCTTCTGCTTAGGAAGTGATAACAATAACCGTAAGTTATAACATACTTATAGCACCTAAGGAAAGTCTTACTCTATACCTGAAATCTTCTTCCCAAGAATAGGTCAGTAAGATGATATTGATGATATGCCCATGGAAGAGGAATGAATCATAGATGCTGAATTCCCAGACTGTATCACTAAAAGGGAAAATGGGCTCAGACACAGCCACAGAATCAGAGACATCCAGTTTCCACCTTCTCTGGGAGAGAAAGGATAAAATAGAAATTGGTACAAAAAAAAATATTAGGTCTGCAAAAGCATATTTTATCTGGCCCATCTAAAAGCTCCTCCAAAATATAGGATCAAAAATGCACATATCAGAATGATGGTCTAAGAGACACTGTTTCTCTCCATACTATAAGCTATTCTATCACACATGCACTGTGTTATTTCCAGCTTCCTTACAGTTCCTTTTCTGTTTGTTCCATCTTGAGTTAAGGCTCTAACCCTTTTCCTTTCCCTTTCCCTTATTAGGCATCTATGTTTATCTCTACCTACAAGTTGCCTCTACTATCATCATTCTAATGCTTATTATTAAAATCATACCTGTAGTGTGAGTTCATTTCTTCTACATATTTTTGCCTTTTTTTTATTATTTGCAAGCAATAGTACCAAATTCTCAATGGGTTAATTGTGCAGAAACCAAGACTGTCTATGGTACTTCTTTTCTGCTAGAATATACATTAATGCTGTGAGAAATGAAGATATTTGATGAAAAGTTAATTGCCACTTAAACTATCTTGCATCGTCTACATGCATTTATATTAACAGTAATCTTGTGATCTTTATCAAGTATTTTTTTATATATAAAATTCTTAACCAATGCACCAGTAGTAAATGGCCTAACACAGAACCAATACGAAGGAGGAATAGAAAAACATCTCAGTGATGCACGATATTTTTTAGCAAGCCATTTAATTAAAGCTTCGAGCTGTGAAGAGTATGAAATCTGTAGTTAAGATTGATTAGTCTTCAGATTATAAGACCCTCTTATAATGTCAGAAAATAAGAAACAAATTTCACACCAGAGAGTGACTAACAGCCTTCTGCTGTCAAATGGAAATGCAAAGAAGCCTGAAAGCATAGCCGCAAGGCTGAGATGCTAGTTAGTTATGAGGAGGGCAAAATTAATGTAAATCATGTTTGCCCTTTCAAGCTTAATAATTAAAATTGGCAATGGTGTTAGTATTCTCATTAAATTTTGAATAAACAAAAATCATCTAAACTCCTGTAGAAACCTAATTTAAAAAAAAATCAGAGCTAACAATGCCACTAATGAAAACTGGATTTTAAGGAAAATTCTTCAAAATAGGAGGTTTTTTGGAGATGATCTTGAGAAATTAAAAAAATGAACTGAGAAAGAACTATAGTAGATAAATTTTCTCATATTATAGACATTCATAAATATGGCTAAACCCTCAACAAAATCTAAAAATAATTTTTCATTATTAAATTTCTTGTCCTGTAAATACCCCTTTTCTGTAACCTGCATACTCCTGTCCCTTTAACATAATGCCTTATGCAAAAAAGATAACATTTATCTATTGCTAGGCTAAATTTTTACTCAAAACAAAAAAAGTCTACCTTGAAAATGTTAAAACTAATGTGGGAAATTAATGCCATGCCATCAGAGCATACATTAAATGAAGGTATTAAACCTACATTAATAAGCCCAGTATATTGAAAAGTGACAACTCTTTCAATGACAGAGGAATGTTAATTTATTTATGCAAATTTCAGGCCAGATCTCTCCTGGGATGCGTTATTTGAATGTGTATGTGGAAGCACAGATTTGCTTACCTGCCTTTATATTCACACAGTGGAAAATCTCCTAAATTGTTCAGTGTTTAATTTTTGTTACGTTTTTATGGAGGTTTAAGTCTGTGTGATAAAATATGACCAGGCTAGCAATCTACATATAAATTCATTAAACATTTAAATGGATAAATATGGTGGAAGGCTGCTCAGAAACCCTGTCTTTGCACTGGCACATCACCTAGCATTGAGATATGCTGAGAACTTGAGTAATTTTGAGCTGTTCAGTTGTTAGCAAATGAGCTACCAGAGCAGGTTAAATCAAAAAGAGCTTTTATTATCTTTCTTTGTGCATTTAAAACCCAATCAACCAACAAAACAACCAACTAAGCGGAAAAAATAGAGCATTCCTAAGACACCAAAGTTTCTGTTCTGAGCCAGGGATGTATTATCTCTTTGCTTGGTACAGTATATCTTTCCTACAGAAAAAGGAGAGGCAGCTCAGCTTTTGAATAATTCATAAAAGGATTTCCTTCCAGACCTCCAAATATTTCACTTACATACATCAAACAATAGCACTTATACAAAAATAGCTATTTTCAACTTTCCAAAGCCTCCCGTGGTCATTGCACAGAAGTTCACTGAAGGTATAGAATAAAGTGAGATTAAATATTCCCTCCAAAACTGAAAAAGTAAAGCATTAATAAGAATTTCTGTGTTATAGCATGATAAGTTTTCATTTCAATTCTCTTGGAATGGTCTGTATTACTCACAAGTTAAACGTACTGAATAGTATGACTTCTACAGACTAAGACAGAAATCATAGTGATATTCTTTACTGTGGCAATGCATGCATTTTGTGGTATGCTGTAATATATTTCATGCTGTCTTAAAATTCTGATGCACTTATTAATTTAATCCACTTTGCTTTAACTGATATTTCCTGTCTGTAAAGGGGCTGGAGGTTAAGCTTGTGTTTCTCTGTATGTGCTGTTTATCAAACCATGTCTGCCTATCCATTCATTTCCCACAGTATTCATGTCTGCTGACTGTAACGCTGGAAAAACACATAGGAAACTCAAAAATAGCATCTCAAATTTTTAATTTTCATTTTTTTAATGAAAATAGACTACTGGACAGAAAAGCGTCCATTATGGCATTCTGTGATGTGGAATGTCCCTTTTGGTAAGTTTGGGTCCCCTGTGCCTGATCAGTTATGGTGCCTTACAGTTTCTTTTTTGCACCACCTCAATGGCAGAGCACAAGACAAGGGGGAAAAAAGTCCTTCAGTGTGGACTACCACAACTTTTCAAATATCAAGGCGACTGGTTTAACCACTTCCTCAGCTTGTACCCTCAGGACCATGAGGTACATCTCATTACACCTGTGGGTGCATGTCAGCAGATGCAATGGACTTGTGCAATTTTGAGTTTTAGATAATGAAGAACATGATCTCCTACAGTGTGTGGTTTTTCATTCTTCCAATTCCTGCCTTTGCTTTCAGTGATTTGGGTAGTGTGGCTAGAGAACTTATTGGTGAAGACTGAGGCAAAAAATTCATTGAGTACCTCAGTCTTGCCTATGTCCCAGGCCACCAGATTTGACATTTTCTTTCAAAGAGGGCCTATATTTTCCCCAATTTTCCTTTTATCACCAACATAGCTATAGAAGCCTATCTTTTTTTCCTGGATGGCCAGGTTAGTTCTGTCAGGACTTTTGCTTTCCTAACCTGATCTTTGATGGCTCACACTACTTCTCTGTATTCCTCCCAGGCTACCTGTCCTTCCTTCCACTATAGCCTTCCTCTTAGTGTTTATATTTGTCCAGGAGCTCTTTGTTAATCCTTGCAGGCCTCCCAGACTTTTTGCCTTTCTTCCTCTTTGCTGGAATTCCTCACTCCTGAGCTTGGAGAAGGTGATCCTAAAATAGTAACCAGATTCCTTGGACCGCTCTT
>NW_005054340.1:3705465-3722187 GCF_000277835.1 Geospiza fortis | reverse complement strand
TAGTCCATTGTACTCTACCAAACTGACCCCAAAGAGGCAAAGGCCTTCTCTCCTGAAGTCCAGGGAGTGAGCTTGCTGTGCACCTTCCTCCTGGTCCTAAGAATCTTGATTGCCACCATTCTATGGTCAGGTGCCCTTGAGCTCCACATTCCTCATAATCATGTCCTTGTGGGTGAGAACAGGGTCCAGCATAGCACCTCTCCTTGCTGGCTCCTCTGTCACTTGGAGAAGGAATTTATCCTCAGTGCATTTCAAGAAACCGCTGGATTTCTTACGCCCTGCTGTGTTGTCCTTCCAATAGATACTTTAGTGTTTGGAGTCCCTATGAGGATCAGGGCCTGTGAACATGAAGTTGATTCTATCTCTCTGTAGAAGGCTTTATCTACTTAATATGACTGGTCAGGTGGCCCCTTGCAGATCTCCACCAAAATGTCACCCGTTCATGTCCTCCACTTAATCCTGACTCATAAACTCTTGGTCAGCTCCTCATCTATCCTCAGGCAGCACTCCAGGCACTCCAGCTGGTCATGGACAGAGACGTTAACACTGCCTCATCATCTCCCTGCCCATCATTCCTAAAGAATCTGCATCCTTCCAACCCAACATTCCAGTCGCAAGAACCATTCCACAATGTCTCCATGATGCCAGTAAGATCACAGCCCTACAGGCATGTACACATCTCTAACTTTTCTTGGTTTTCTTCCCATGATACAAGTTTGCATAGAGGAATTTAAGTTGAGCTCCCAGTGAAATGACTTATTGGATGGGGTGGCTGGAATTTTTTTTGCTACTGCCCTTCAGGTGTTGTCCTCCTGACCTGTGATCCCTTTCCAGGCTCAGGGTATCACTTTCTGGCAGTAACATCAAACTGGTAGGAGTGGGATGGATAGAGCCCACTTCACCAACTTGGCAAGCCCATGGTTGAAAATGCTCTTCTCCTTCTCTGGCACATGAACCCTGACTAGCCTGCTGTAGACCAGTTCTCTCAAAGCAAGTCCTGGTTAATTAGTCAAACTCCTGGCTGTGGCTTTTTTAGCCATTTGTTAATGGTTAACAAACAAATGGTTAATGCTTAATTTGGCTGGCCTTTTCAAAACCTTTCCCTCTGACCAGGATGATTGATGCAGACATTCAGCTTATATACAACACTAAAAATGTTCAGAACACAAAAGTGTTTCAGGGGAAGAGGGACGTAAAGCAAGCGCTCAAAAGAAATGCCATTTAGAAGGTGACAGAGTTATGGCTCCACTGCAACTGCATTGCAGCTACAGCTACAGTTTAAAAGGTCGTGTGCCATTTTTCCCCACAAGTGAATGATTGTTCAAAATTCCTATTCAAAGTACAACTTAAGAGTGTTGTTGCTGTACAAAGCATGAATTGATAGCAGCATCTCAATTCCACGGGCTGGGAATGGATTCATGAACATTGTGACTAAAACTGCTTATTAATGGATTGCTAAATAAAAATACCAAGGACAATAATTCTTCAGTTGCTTTGTGTGGTACAATGCATTTCTGTGAAGGATATTTACTTTATATTTATGGAGCTGTGTTTGGCATTTAGGTTTGCACTTTTCTGGAAAACTGACATGAAAAGTGAGGCATATAATCACATCTGTGGTTTCTGTTGGAGACCCAGTGTCTTTTTCATGGACAGATAACATCTTGGGTTAGATGAAAACAAAGGACATGAACAATATTAGAGATTCTATGACTCAGCCTGGTATTCAAACTTATCTGCATTATCACTAAACTGAAAGTATAAGTATTCTGTGTGTATAAGTATTCTGTAAGAAGAAGCGCCTTATAACTGTGTGTTTCTAACGTTTTGATCCAATATACCTTTTCAATAGACAACAATGTAATCTCAAATTAAAGTAAAATTTCAAAAGAAATAGTGCTCCATCATGTCATTAGAGGTTCCTACGTAATAAGCACCTTGTGGGTTACACCTGAGGAAATAGAAGTTAATCCCTTTAGAGCTACTAGACACAACTTCAGTGCTTTATACCTTTCAGGAAACCATACTCATTTCAGGTGATCTATAACTGCATTTGTTAATTTTCTACATGTTTTTTATTTCCTCTATAATAATATTTTTAATAAATGTAAAAGATCTTTCAAATTAAAACTTATAAAATGCAAAAAAGCTTTTTCAGGCAAAAGTATATAAAATAATTTATCTGTCTATGCATAAAACCCAATTTCTCAAGAAAATATAATCTTGATGTACAAGCATTTAAATTATTTGAACAAAATGGGCATTTGTATAAAAGAGGTTTCTGTTACTTTTATAAATTACCTTAAACAGAGTCAAAGAAGGCAATCCAAACACAAGAAAATAACAGTAATATATTTTCAAATACTTCATCACAACTAAATCATTCCAAACACTGATACTTTGCAAATGAAAAATTGTTTCAGTGGCTTCAGGATTTTGTAAATAAAGCTGACAATGTGTTATCTAAATTATCTAAATGAAGACGGAAGAAAGAGTAAGAAAAATGCAGAACATTCTTACTCCTGAAATAGGTCTCCTAATGTTTTGCTTTAATCATGATAATAATGTGCCTTTCTGTTGAACTCATCTAAAAGTTTCAAAAAAGACCCTAGAAAAAAACCTCATCTTTATAATGTGAGGCTCTGTTGAAAAAAACCCTTTTATGTTACATCAATATTTTCACAGGATTTAGAATAAATAAACATGGAGAATATGTCCCAAGTATCTATAATGTACAAAAAAGAAAAAAAAAGAGTAAAAGAATTTAAGAAAATGCTGAATACCACTCCTGAATGAAACAAAAATTCTTTTAAAAAACTTAGTAACATAAACATTTTTCTGTATGCTTCTAAGCAAGTGCCAGCAAGTTCCAGTAAATTACAGGAAAAATTTCAAGTGGACTGCATTACTCTTTCCTCCCATTCCAATGAGACAGCATTACTCCCTTCCCCATACGAGATGAGTCATCACCAGTACTCGTAGATCCTTTCCCACCCTTTTCTTAGGATGACTAGTGATGGAGATGTGACTGCCTCTTCACCAGGCACTTTCAGTCCTTCATTAATATTTTTTTTCCTAATATTTTACTTGACTTTGTTTTGTTGCAACAGAAGTCCATTATTTCATGTTTCTAGGTATGACAGATGGGGACGATAGACCATTCCCTTCCTTTTGCATCAACATCTAACATGCTTGGAGAATGCTTCATCCCTTCTGTAATCCCTTTTTTCTTGTAACAAATTTAATTTTTCTTGAAGTGCTCTCAAGCCCTGATACTTTTTAGTGAAATCATTGGACATTTTCCAAGGAACGTTCAAATCTCTTCTTTCTCAATGGGCAGTCTCCAGTATTTTCAGTAGTGTTTTCAGGAAAGCATTACCAATCCAGAGCAGGCCAAAGACAATGTACTCAAGAGTAAATGTTGCTCTGCTATGTATGGCCCCCATGCACAGTCAGTTCAGGATGAGAGATCTGCTAAAGGGAGGCTTTCTTGGCCTTTTTGAAGCTAGACAGTGTTGGTGGAAGGGCTCTACATACATCTCATATTCATAAGAGCTTTATTTCAAATTTCTTGTTGCATATATTTTTATTTATTTTTTCATAATACAATCTTTGTGCCTCTTTCAATATAGTTGTCATTTATTCACGTCCTTATGACATTCTAATTTGCTGACTTTTTTTCAAATAACAGTTGCTCAAGCCTTTGCTCCTGTTTCTGTATATGTGCTATTAACTATTCCTGTGCAAAGTACTTTGTACATTCACCCAGTTTTTCAGGCCATTTCCCAAACGATCCAGATGGCTTTGAATTCTAATCTTCTTATTCTCCACACCTGCAGCTTTCTCCAGGTTTGTTTTAACTTCAAATTTAGTAAGCATATTTTATATTTCATTTATATTTCAACCTGGCCAACTAATACTAATGAAGCAAATTCATGCTCTGAACTACATGTGCAGAGCATGAATTTGACATAGCCTTCTCTTTTAACAGTGACGCCTATTATCTCTCTGGTAATGACATTTTCCGACAAGTGCTGCCTCCATGCTGTAAAACCAACAAATAGAAAATGTCCTTTAAGAACATCCTCTGAGACACTCAGGAGCTCTATTTAAGGTCAAGATTTGATAGATTTATGATGGTGTAAACAACAGAAAAGGACATCCTACCAGAAAAACTGATGAACACCTATCTGAATTCCATTAAACCATTACCTTGGCATAAGGGAAACAGATGCTAACAATAATGATTTTACATATAATTTGACACAAGGTTCATCTCTGTTACCTAACTAAATTATGAGGCCTTTCAAATATATTCAAATAAGGGCAAAATATGTTTCCTTGAAATCATGGTTAAACAAAAGCCTGAAAAGAGGTATGATCCTGGATTCTTCTGCTACTCATGTGACACTATTTCAGTAACACAAATTTTATTGCAGTTTAGTCATGTGAAATGTTACAATAACTCCTTCTTTACTTAAAAAAATAATATTAAAGTCCCTTTTATGTCTCTGGTCTAAATATTGTCACTACATTTAATTATTCAAATATTCGTTGTCACCCTAAACTAAGAAACAACCTAATCTGCTGAGAGAAAATCATTATTAAAAATATCATATATTGCCTTTTATTCATGTGAAACACAGCCCATTTTAAATGATGATAAACAATTTGAATGACTTGCAACATTCTAACTACTAATAGCTTATTTTTCAATTGTCAAATAAATTTACTGTTTACTTTTCAATGATTGGAAAAGCTTCAGAGAAAAAGAAGTGCCAGGGTATAAAAAATTGTGCTTTTATTCTCTATGTTTTGTGTTGGTTTCAGAACAGTTACATCTTATGCCATAAGCTCTTTAGGTTGAAAAGGAAGGAACAAATAATTTCATAATTAATCATAAAGTCCTATCTAAAGACTCAAGACCTATTGAATTTGTCAATGCAGAAACACTTAAGAAAGTTAATCTGAAGTAACTTTTAAAATGGAGTAATTAAATGAATTAAAGACACATATTGATCCTTCTATTCAGATTTTCAATGCCTTTAATTCCATGTAGTCTACTTCTGACTTCAAAGTGAATTAAGCTTAATTAAATTAGGGACATTTTAATTCTGAATATGTGTCTACATTGAGGCTAGTACATTTTAACACATTTAGCATTTAACATGCACGGGACTGCAGAAACTGTAAAAAAACCCTACAGTGAATTAATTATTTAATAACAGTTACCTGTGCTCACATACTTTCTCCAGAGATGGTTCAATGTAAGATATTGTCTTGCAATGAAATGGGACATGTTGGTAATTTATTCATATCTTACTTTGATATGTTGGGTAAATCCCTTTTATTTCCACACTCAATTGATTTGGATAAGCTTTCTCAAGCATGCAAGGCAAATACTTTTTTGATGCAATTAAGTCTGAAAGAGTTCAATGAGAAACTGACTTCCAAACACAAAAAATGTTATTTTGGATTTTTTTTCCTTTATGTGTATATATGAGCTATTATCCTGTCTCACACAAGCAGTTAGTTTTTTTAAAGACCTTAGAAAGACAGTTTTGATGGAAAATTGTTCACCACCCCTGACCATGGTAATGACAATGCTTGTTCTCTTTTGTGAGAATGAAAAGCATCTCAGAAATGCATTACTGAACTGACCTTATTGGACTTGTTTTGGGGAGAAATTGCTCTGTTAGGCAAGAAAGATAAATCTGAGTGTTCTTAAGCGTTTCCACTTATGTTGTGATTTAAGAATGCTAGTCCCCAATTTAGCATTCACTATAAAACACACTTAAAACCAGGCACAATTTGCTCATTCTCTGTTCTCCCATCCCCCTCCCCCAGTGGTGGACTGGAAGGGAGGATGGGACCCGGAAAAGGGAAATATCATGTGTTGAGATAACAACAATTTACTGGAGACAGCAATGAGTTCAGAAAATTAACAGTAACAGTAATGACACTAATGATAGTGTACAAGAAAAAAGGTGAATGATTCGCATGTGATGGCTCTGCTCCCCTGAAATTCCCTGACTGTTCCCACTTCCATGGAAATTCCCTGACTGTTCCCTCTTCCATGGTACTCAGCCCAGAAGGGAATGAAATATTTCCCTGTCCCCCAAATATTATGCAAGGTGGAAGAAAAAGAAGAAGAAGAAGAAGAAGAATATACTCTTTTTATCATGTTTTTACTCTGTACATTAAATGTTCCTTCCTACATCTGAAATGTAAAATGTTCATTTCTAAACTTGATAAAATAAGTTACTCTGCAGTTGAGATACAATATAGCTCTCACTAAAATGGAAGACAAATATGTCAGCTTTTGATTTGCATACAAAACATTAATTAATAGAATCAGTTCAGAAATATAAACATAGCCTCAGAACCGGGCAAGAGAAATTGGGAAGGAAAGATGTCAAGAACTGTTATAAACAAGTATTGGTTGTCATTCAGGTTTTCATATATTCATATGTAATTTCCATTAGCAGTTGTCTTCAGCAAGTACTTTATGAGATTTACAAAGCAGAAATTGTTTAATTGCCAGTGCTATTGAACAAAAACTGACAGGAGAGGTATCTTATTATAATATGTACCTTCTCTCAGCTACAAGATATCGTTTATATATCTATTTATTAGATGCATATGACTAAGAGTAGATTTAAAGCATGTATCTGTTTGTGACCTTAATCCACCAGTTAATGTAGTTTCTCTACGGCTTGTTCCTTTTGTGCAAGTCCCTCAAGAACATAGAAAAGCTTTTCTCAAACAAATATGTTCAATGAAAAATTGTCCTTTTATTTCAAAAGCCATTATTATATTTTCATTTTGTCCATATAACTATGCTTTTCTGCTGTCCATCACCTCCACCTATGGATTGTTTGGCCTCATAGTGACTGTTACTGATTATTTGAAGAGTTGTCATGTGCAGTAATGGAATGATTTTCCTGTGAATAGAATTGTTCGGACAGCTGATTTGGTCAGCCAGCTTTAGATCTCTGAACAGAAGCTGTCATTTGCTGTGTCAGGATGATAGTCATAAAATGTCTTTTAATGTGACAAAAGCAGACCTTTGCATTTCAGACAAAGTTTTTGTGTAGAGGTAAGAAGCTCATTACTGTAAATATTTTCTCGGTGCAGTTATTTGATTTTCAAAAAACTAAGGATATAATTTGTGATTTTTAATAAAAACCTGTTATCTTATAAACTAAGAATAAAAATAGGACTGGAGAATTATTTCTCCTTCTATACTTTGAAGGCATAATAAATTAGTGAAATATAATGTTCAAAATACATGTGAGTTTGTGTTTTAATAGCTTTTCTTTCCTTGGTATTGCAAGAAATTTTTTGGAAACCAAAAGTAATACTTAATATAAAGGAGATAATGCAACAGCTACTGTCATGGCTAGCATACTACCTGAAGTATTTCTGGAATTCAAAGCAAGAGCAGATGTATCTCAGGTTCAAATCCCAATAGTTCCTTATAACAATAGTTTTTGATTGAGACTTCAAGCAAGTACAGCCATAATTGATCCCAGAACACAAAGCAGCAAGGGGTTGGTATGGTTTTATCCAAATTTTTGTGCTGCTGAGGGTCAAGGTCATGTCTGAATGGATTCTTAGTCAAAAGGATTTGAAAATTACATGTATAGCTAATTTTTATTGCTGTTTTTAACTAGAGATTATTGCCACGTCTTATTTTGTTGGTTATTTTTTGGCCCTACATAGAAGATGGTGTTTGTAGTTACATGAAAGAAAACAAAAACACTCAGGGTCATAGAAAGATGCAGGAATTTGTTTTCATTCATAAAAATTCAACACTGAAGGGCAATAGGGAGACATAGTCCAAAGGAAGAGAAAAATCTACAAGGTCAATTTTTATCTTACATTGGCTATTCAATGGGCAAAACTAGAAAGAGAGTTCAGTCCTGTTCTATTGCAATTCTATTACAGACAGAGGAGGAAACAAAGTTTTCTCAAAGTGAACAAAAGACTACTCAAGGCAAGAAAGAACCAAGGAATTGTTTTCCTCTGGCATTAGTATTGAAACCTTTACTAAGAAAATAAAAATATTGACGCTTAAAAGCTGTAAAGACTCTAAAGATTCAAGTGAGAAAGTGGATTTCTAAACGTGATCTCAGGGAAGAAAAAAAAATTTAAAAACTCTTTAATATTGGAATTTAGTTTAGATAGGAGTAGTAAAATTAGAGAAAATTAACTCCTGCTCAGCCAGACCCAATGCACTGATGTATTCTACATTTAAGAGCAGCAGGAGTTCCCCCCTTTCCAGCTTTGGTGCTGAAATTATTGGTGTCTGTCCTGAATCACCAGAGTACACCAATGAAAACAGTCACATGAGAATAGGTCGAAACCACTGTCTAGCACCCAATATCTGTTCTACTGTCTGCTGTCACTGTCATTCATGTCAGTGATATTATTAATATTCATACTAATGGAAACACTATATTTTATGACAAAGCAAGTAATTCTGCTGCATAAATCATATTAATACATTTTTGCTTTCTCTAAACTGGACTAATCTTGCTTTTTAACTACCTCATATGTAATTTCACTTTATCCCGTTTCTGTGAAAAAATCTTTAAGTGGAAGTAGAAAAAGAAAACAAAGACTATCTCCCCTAGTTAAAAAAAAGTGTTATCAAAAAACTGTGGGGATATTAATCTTCAATTATTTCATATTGATTTACCTTAGCAAGTACTGTGGACAACTTCAAGTTTGTACTCTAATTTGAAAACCACTTGAGACATAATCAAAATTTTAGCTGCTTTTTTATTACCAACCTACTTTGGTAAATGCTTCTAGAAAAAATATAAATGTAAATTACATATCCCACTGCACTGCATTCTCTTCTCATTTCTTAATAATTTTATTTTCTAAACAAAGCCAATATAAAAACTCTTGGAAGGTTTTATTTTCTCTGTAACTGCTCAAAATTACTTTGGATGAGGCTTACAAAATCTCCAGATGTATTCTGTGTGTACTAAACATTAATTCAAAGACTCATTTGCTGATTACATTCCATTCCTTTAAAAATCTACAAACCTGAATAAATGAAAACTCTACAATTTTTATTTACACTTGCAAACAAACACAAATGAACATGTGAGATGACCCAATGTTAATATATAATAAAGTCTGTTAATCCTTGTCAGTTTTCCTTTATATTTTTCCTTAATCCTGCAAATTCTACCTTTGGTAATTGCCCTCTTTTTTGGAAGATTTTTGAAAAGCATATTGTCTAATCTGTTCTGAATGTCAGATGTAAGAATGACAATGCTTTCCATGGTGAGGGATTAAACTTGAAAACACTCCCTCAGCAACTACATGCCACCTCGTGGGAATACAGGTTTAAAAAATAACACCTTTGAACAGAATTGTTATAGCACCTGGGGAGAGACCATGACCACAAAGAGTTTAGAAAGGGATTTTCACTAACTCTCATCAGTTGCCCAGTAGTGACTTTTAAATTCACGGTCCAGTTCACAGGCTCTAATAGAAACATCCAAGACAAGAAACTTCTAGATATCTGATATATAAGGACTTACTCAAACACCAACATCTTCAGATATCTAGATAATTATTGAATAGGTAGCACACAACTGGCAGGATAGCTTTAATGTTTTATCTGTGGAAAATGTAATTGCAGAGGAAGAGTCTTTCACTGTTGAAATCAACATATGCATCACAGAGATTAAATTACAGCTGCACAATGTCACAAGAGAGAATTTAATTATTAAATATGCCAGGGATCTGAAAAGAGGGCTATAGCATCTTAGCAAAGTGCAAGTGGCCATACATACTTGTTTATTTGAAGCTGAGTTAAACAATTGCATTCAAATTTTTTCCAAATGTGAAAGTGTCATAAACTGTACACAAATCTCATCTATGAGAATAAGTGGATTAGCTTTTGCTCTATCTTCCAATCACCTTCTCAGTCTATAATCAATATATTGCCTCTATTTATTTAAGACAAGCTTAATATCTGAGGAGTTCCAGTTCCTTAATGTTTGAAAAAAAAAAAAAAAAACAAAAACCTGCATCTTTTCAATGTATGATCCACTACAGTTCTGACAGGATTACAAATCTCCATGCCGTGCTGTGTTGTCAAACTACCACAGTCCACATACCATTAATTCACATGAGGTAGTCAAGAGTTTTTCCAAAGATTTCTATGAATAGCATATGAAGGTGAAAATATTAATAATTCTGGTCCAGGGGATCCTGTCTGACTGCTCCTGAACAATAGGTCTCATGGGAGAAACAAGTGCCTCTCCCAGAAAAGAGACAAAGCAGAGATCCCACTGCGCCAGAGGAGAGTATACAGGGGCTTCCAGGAGCACTGGAAGAGTTTTTAGACCTGGGAATAAATAAAGGAGTATAAGAATCACAGCTGAAATTTTGCACAGCAAGGAAGCTGCTATATCTATCTTATTTTAAACCATCTTTCTGAAATTGAGCAATTAATATCTTTGATGTTAATGTTGCATGCTAGGATAGAGCACCTTAAAATTATGTCTTGGATAGTGTGAATACACCAGAAGAAGAATTGTTACTATTTTCCAAATTAAATCTCATATTATTACCTTCATTTTTTGTGCTTTCAATAACATTTATTGGCAGATACATGTGTCTGGTTCTGGAACACAGTCTAAATCACCCTGATGAGCTCAGTATGGCGTTGAAACTGTGTCATTTTCCACTTTGGTTTGGCAACAAACCAAATTATCTCCTTGAAAAGAATCATGCAGCAAGGCTTTTTTATCCCAGGTTTTCTCTCAAAAGCAACAACAATAAACTCCACAGAACTACCAGGAGCTGCACTGGTTCCAGAGAAATTTAAGCAAAGATAGAGATATTGCAGAGTTATTAATAATAAACACACACACACACACACACACACACACACTTCTCCCAGACTTCAGTTAGGAAGGGTTTTGTTAAGTACTGTTTAAGCTTTCTCACGGAATAACTTTCAATGTCTCTGATCTACCACCGCATTCAAGACACTACAGGACAGGTAAGGGTCTTGTCCTTACCATGTTCCTCAAAATATACAGGAGGAAATTATGATGAATTATCACTGGTAACAACTAAATAATTTAATTTTCTTCTATCAGATACTTTTCATTTTATAATTGTTTGGGGTTTATTAGAGATTTTTCAATACTTTTCCAACAGATCTCAAAATGTTAGTAACCTCTAGCCTCTAGCCCCATCTTCCCTACCAAAAGAAGACATACTCCAGGACATTTCACAGTCCCATCACATACTCAGTGTGAGAGCTCCAAGTCTCAAATATTTAGACATCCAAGTATGAATATTTGAGACTTATCAAGAAATAATAAATAACAAGTAATATCAATAATAATAAATAATTAATAATCAAGAAAAATTAAATATTAAATGGCTCAATATGACAAACAAAGCTCCTGGATGACTGAAATTAATTTATTGAAAACTTTTCATACAAATTCTAATGGAAGTAAAAATGTTTTTGCCTCCAAATCTAAAGAAAGAAAATCATAGGAAGATTAATGATGCAAGATTTTATTGAAATTCATGAAAGTAAAAAGAGTTTAATTGGTTGTTGAAAAGGAGAAACTTACTATTTTGGTTTTATATTTTGGTCAATAATTTTCCAGTTTGAGATGTGTTGCTTGTACACAAATATATTGTTATTAAATAACTTCAGAATTATATATCTAAATATTAAATCACAAAATGAGGAATATAAGGAAAGATTACCATATATATGCATAATGCATTGCAAAATAAATAATAATCACACTAACATAGTCATAATTTCAAAAGATCCTAATCTGCCAATCTTTCATATGCTAGTCATGTCTCTCTGCATTCCCTAAAAGGAGTATTAGAAACCTGTAGCCATTTTTGGTAAAACTATACTATTTTAAATAGAAAAGTTAAGTCTTAAGTAAAAACTTCAGCTTATTTTACATGAGCTCAGTTCAATTTTTTCTCCATTTTAAGTTCCAAAACATCATTTAACCCCCAATCCCTAAGGCAAAAATTAAATTGGTCAGCTTGAGAAATTGTTTAAATATTTAATTCAAATTTAAATTATGAGATGATCCCAATACTAGTGACAGTTTAAATGAAAAGAAATATATAAATTCTGTTGAATAAAAAGTTAGATAAACGAAGATAAGCTCTCATAGCCTGTGAGTCCTTGTGGTCTAAAAACTGACTAAAGCACAATTTCCCAAATTTAATAAAAATGTGAATATGCTGATATAAAAAGTGTTTAAAAAAGCTAAGTTGTACTAAAGCACGATGGATTGCAAACTAAAACAGGAGGTATGCATTGGAGTAAACACCTCTTATATCACTGAGTACCAGTCCCCCTTGATGTTACTGCTGCGCACTCCAGCCCTGCCTGAGTCACCCCACTAATCAGAAAGAAAGGTACTGGGTGTCCATATACCCAGTTTGTTCAGTGTTCCTTACTTACCACACTATCTTCTTAAAGGCTGTCAAGGTGATCGATGTTTGGGAGCACAGTCAGGCTGCAACGAGGTCTCATAATCAGCAAACTGTTTATGTGGACTTTGATTAATAGAAATTGGTTTACAAAATGGAAAAAAGAAAAAAAGCTCTGGGGACTGCAGAATCTAACTGTAATTTAACACATATTTCCACACATCAGATTTCCTTATCTCTATTCCCTTCTCCAGATATATGTACAACTACAGTTGCCTTCAGTCAGGTTAAGTTTGCCTCAAGACAGTATAACTGATTATTTAACTAAGGATAGATGCTCTAACATATATTTTATCTGATTTGGGCCTTATGCAGTTTATCCATTTCTCACTGCCCTGACATTAAAAATGGGAGAATTTGCATATATTTTGCACTCATGTTAGGATGTAAGCTTTCACTGAAATACTACACCTTTTTATCAGTGTCCCAGGAGTGGAACCAAATGCAGGTCTTGATTTCTATTTTCCTCCAGAAACATGTACTGAGGAACAGTACACCCCAAGTTCTGACTAAATCAATCAGCAGACCAGAGTCTCAAAATGTTTAAACTACTGTAATCTCTTCTTGTCAAGGTTTTTATGCACTTGCTCCTGGATACTAAGCTGTAAAATCAATTTAGATTTCAGAGCATGGTTTCGGTTGTATCCATTTTTGGTGGGGTTTTTTTCAGTGGCCAGACATACTCCAGAGGAATATGTACTGCAATTTAATATATCCCGGGATAAAACTGATCAAGTTAGAAATTCTCTGAAGAAGAAAAACAGATAAATCATTCTTCATTAAAGTGTCCATAAAGAGGGTTTTAGAATTCAACAATAGTCGAAGCTATTCAGAGCTAAAAAAATATATATTATATGGGGGTGTCTAGAAAGCAGATCCACACCTGCAGTCTGTACCACCCAATATCAATTAATGGAAGACAAGGTTTTTCATGTCAGAGGACAGTATCACTCCCATAGCCATCTGGACTACATCTCCAGGTAAATTTCAGGCAGCTACATCCTCTATGGAGGTGATTTTTTTTCTATGTTTCATTTCTTCCCAAGATTTTATCTGTGCTATGGTGCATAACTAACACATCTTTTGAAAATACACTGCCAAATATCAAGGTTGAATACAACTTAAAAAGTCTCCAAGTGGTGAAGGGTTTTCCTTAGTCACAACTATCCATATGCATGAGAATGCATTAGTTGTTTGTCCTTCCAAAGCACATTACTACATCCTACATGGGTGTTTCTGTAATTTCTGCCCATCAGAATGTAATAAAACCTCTGAATTTCTTGCAGGCAGTGATTCATAGCCAGAACAAAAGTTCTGTAAGGAATAACACCATATTTTTTGTAGCTTTTAAAAATACCTATGCAGCATTAGCATGCCTGTATAGTTGTGGTCCTCAAAGTCAGTTTAAGAAAAGTGGGTGGTGCCCAATCAAGGCTTATTTTCCTGTGGGAAAGATGGTACTTGTTCTGATTTGAGTTTTCATCAAATGTATTTATTGAAATAACTTTCTCATGAGCAGAAAAAAATTGTTCTCAGAAGTATTTCCTGAAACCAGTATTTTGTGAGTTGGCTGTAACCACTCTGTCTGTGAGAAAGAAAATAGATTTTTTATGGGAAAGGAAGAGAAGGATTGAGGAGTTATTCATACTGCTAACTTTGTTTTTCTTTACAAAATGGTAGGACTGGGGATCATATTAGTGAGTAGCAAGTCAGTACAGGTAGACTTTTACTCCAGCACTGTCCAGCCTGGCTCTAGGGCCAGACTTCCTCAGAATACTAACATCAAGAAATATAGACAGCTCTTAAGTCACCAGACATCACAGTCAATATAGATGGGTGGAAAGGGGAAAATGGATGTACACATTAGGCTGAATAACATGGCTATAAATTATTTCAACAGTTAACAGACAGAAAATCTTCAGAAGAGAGGTACTTGAGCGGCACTTAATCCAATACCACAATATTACACACAGACCTTTCTGGTGACAGCTGCTGCTTAGCAACAACCCTTCTATCTCCCCTACTCCCAAAAGAGGAGTAGAGGTATGCTAGGAATACAACCCAGAAAACAATACTCCTTGTCTTTCTTAGAATGAGTACATTTCCAGAAGACCACACAAGGTTTAGTTTACTTGAGTTTGTGTTTGAGCAAAACAGAATACATGCATGTTAACTCTCACACACATGCCCAGTATTAAGTAGCAAGAGTACTGCCATTTGGAAACCTATTTAGTTCTGCCTAAGGTAATATATGAATTGAAAAGAAACGAGTGTAAAAACTTCCTGTCTTGTAGTCTCTTTGCTCATCCTCTTGGCCTGTCGAAGAGGGTGAGATGTTTGCTTTTGGCCAGCCATCACTAACTTCCCTTCATTACATGTAACCTTTTAAGTAGCAGGAGCCTCACATCAACCTTGGTGAGCTCTGCCAGCGCCACATTTGCTCCCATAGGTGTATGTTCAACTTGCTTGGGTACTCCATCCCTTTGTCCTGCTGCTCTGTCTGGGGAGTGTTTCATTCCCACAGTTTCTGTCAAAAGGCTCTGACTAGCCAGCCTGAGAGTACAATTTTCCTGTGAAAATGAAGGCAAAGAAGTCGAACAACATCTAAGCCCTTTCCATTTCCTTTGTCCCAAGGTCCCTGCCCTCATGAGCAGAGGGTACAAATTTTAGCTATATTTTGCTAAATGCACCGGCTAATGCAATACCTACGGTATTCAAGTCTGGCACTGAGTTAGGAGTCTTATTAACTCTTACTTTGGCTGTTAAGCATCAAATGGTCCACGGTAACTGATTAACTTAACAAAATAAAGTACACTCTTTGATAGTGTGATAATTTTTTTACCAAAGTAAAGTAATGACAAAGACAGAACTGTGCTATTTCTTTTGTTCACCCATCCATTCCAGCCCAGGAAAAGAAAACTGAACATCTTGGTATATAAAAGGAAATGGTATTTTCATGTCACACTTCAAGAATTCAGCTGCTTCTACAAAGATAAGGAAGGGTATTCTCCTTCACATCTTTTACATTTGAAGCTGTCATGTCAACTTACTCAAATGACTAGAGAACTGATTAGAGAAATCAGTTCTCATCTTCTGGTGAAGGAAAGGGTGTTTAGCACAGCTGGATAAAGAGCCAGGAAATGACATGCAGGTGCTCTGATATAGGAACAGGTCTGAGACCTATGACTTGTAGTAATACCTCTCACAGTATCCTTCTCAGTGAGAACCTGATCAATAGCTTTGGGGACAGGGAAGAATTTTCTCCAGCTTAAACCTAAGCCATGAAGACTTTTCAGCTTTCACAGAATAGGATGGTCTGAATTTGAATAGACTTCAAAGATCATCTAATTCCAACCCCCTCTGCTGTGGGCAGGGACATCTTCTGCTATACCCAGTTCCTCAAAGCCCCATTCAGCCTGACCTTGAACACTTCCAGAGATGGGGATCCCGCAACTTCTCTCAAAAACCTGTTCCAGTGCCTCATGACACTCACAGAAAAAAAACTTCTTCCTAATACCTAATCTCAATCAACCCTCCTTCAGCTAAAGCCCATTTCATCTTGTCCTATCACTACATGCCCTTGTGGAAAGCCCATATTCAGTCAACTTGTAAGCTTCTTTCACTGCAAGATCGTATTGAGGCTGCTCAGTATTTCTTCTTGGGTCTGTCTCATTTAACATATTTGTTACTCTTGCTGATACTGGTGGTGTCTGTCTGTCCTCTGCTTTATCTATCATCACAAGCATAAGGTTTCTGAACTGCTCTGGAACATGGAGTTTCATGCTAGCCTGGACACTAGCATTGCTTAGGTCAATGAAACACATTCCTAACTGAGTGAACTGTGATTTTCTGTCATCAGCAGGGAGACACATTCACAGCTGTCAAAAACCTTTGAACTCTCCCTGGGTATGAAAGTTTCTGCACAAGAGAGAATAAACTCAAAACTGTAAAAAAGTAGCTGGAAGACATGCTGAGCAAGTGGAAAATGGAAGATAGAAGGATGGGTACATGTCATTGAGAGCACTATCATTTTGAAGTGGTAGCAGAGAAACATGAAATTTGGCTTATGACTCAGACATTCATAACAGTAAGACCAGCAGGAAGTAAATATTACTTTATTTTGCTGGCAGGAAAGCAACATTTGGAAAGTACTCAGTTTTTTGTCAAAGATCAACTCAACACACAGTTCAAGAAAGCTACTTC
>NW_005054340.1:3693819-3705408 GCF_000277835.1 Geospiza fortis | reverse complement strand
AACACTTTTTCACAGCAATGTTTAGTTCTGAATATTTTGTAAATCAAACATGGGCCACCTCTTCAACCTGAATAGTGCCTATTCACTCTCTCTACATTTTACTGCTGTCTCTCACCCTCCCTCAGAGCTGGTATAGTTAGCTTTGGCTGAGACCTTCACAGAGTGCAGATGAGGCTCCAAAGTAAGTTCATATTGAGGTGTCTCTGGTGTCTCATTGGGCAACCAAATGGAAAACCAGCATAAATGCAAAAAAAAAAAAAAAAAGGAAACAGTAGTTACAGTAGTAAATTTGAGCCTGAAATAGAAGCTAAAATGAAACCCGTGATGTCTTAATTCAGATGGGTAAGAAAATGTCCATTTCTCCCCCTTCTACTGCAGTGAAATCAAACAACATCTACTAAGATGCATATTATATATGCACCTTACATATTACATATATAACACACCCTGCCTTATTACTTCTTTATGAAGTGCCCATTTACTATGAAAGGCATCACAGGAAAGAAAAACTCAAGGTTTAAAATATGAATTTGGTAGTCTAGTGAGGAAAATGTTCCTTTTTGCTTATAAGTTATTATCCACAGTAGAAAAAAAATCTATTAATATGGATAGTTCCTTTCTGACAGTTTTGTACCCAGAATACTTATTCTTGAAGAACACTTTAATAAAGTCTGGGTAAATGGCATCTACAGCCTTTTTCTCATCCACTACGTGGGAGATGTAGGTCATCTAAGGGTGACTGTGGTAGTGCTAGGTTGATGGTAAGATTAGATGGTCTTGAAGGTCACTTCCAGTCTTTATGATTCTGTGATTCTGTGATTGAAAAAGGTCAAGATAGTCAAGCAGCAGCTGCTTCTCATAAACCCATGCTGAGTGGACTTGATCACCTGGTTATCCTGTATGTGCCATGTGATGCCATGGAAGATCATCTGCCACTGGGCCCTCCCCAACACCAAGGTCACACTGGCAAACCTGTAGGTCCCCATTTGTTTCAAGTCCCTTGCTGTGGCCAGGGATATCTTTCACTACATCAGATTGCTTACAGCTCCATCCAGCCTGACCCAGAAAACCTCAAAAATAAGAAAATCCCCAATATCTCTGGACAATCTCTCCCAGTGTCTCTTCACTCTCATAGCAAAAAACATTCTTCATTATATTCAATTTAAATCTACCTTCTGTCAGTTTAAAACAGTTGTGCCTTTTCCTATTACTATAGACCCTGGTAAAAAGTCCCTCTTCATCTTTCTTATAAGGCTCTTTCAAGTACTGAAACTCTGCAATAAGGTCTCCCTGGAGCCTTCACTTCTTCAGGCTGAACAACTGCAACTCTCTCAGCTTTTCTTTATAAGGAGGTGTTCCATCCTTCTGACTATTTTTGTGGATTTCCTCTGGACCCACTCCATCAAGTCCATGTCTTTCCTGTGCTCAGGACCCCAGAACTAGATGCAGCACTCCAGGTGGGGTCTCACATGAGAACAAAGGGGGAAAATCACCTCCGTTGACCTGCTGTCAACTTTTTTAAATGCAGCCCAGGATACATTTGGCTTTGTGGGCTGCAAGTCCACATTGCAAGCTGATGTCTAATTTTTCATTTACAAATATCCTCAAGTCTTTGTTCTGCATTCATCTTTCCTACTGAATCTCAATATAAGGTGAATTTTTATAGCTAGCAGAAAAGATAAGCTCCATGAAACATAATACCTTCTAGTCCTTCATCACTTGACAATTCAAAATCACTTAAACTAATTGTCTGTGCATCCTGGAGGAAGACTTATAAGAAAGGATTACCTTTGAGGCAAAGCTGAATAACATATGCCTGCAAGCCAGGATTACTGACATTTTCTTTAATGTATAACCTTTTGAGAAGAAAAAAAATAATTTCATGCACCAGCTTTATTGGAATTAAAAAAGATGAATAATCAGTTTCTTGTTTATACATCACCTGTCATTGAGGAAGATGACACAAAGTACATAGATTTGGTTGCATAATAAGATTATTATGTGAATCTGAATAAATACTATTCTGTCTTTCATTCTATATGTAAAACATCCAGTGATAAAATTACTCTTTCCTCTCTTCTTCAAGTAACATGACTGTTATACAACATCTGGGTCTGGAGACTCTTTTTTTGAGTCACAAGACTCAAGAAAAGGTCATAAGACACTCAGATCCTGGGATATGATCCACAAACACAAAAATGCAGTGCTGATATTTATTTATTTATCTTTACACTGTCAAATTTATAAAAGGACCAGTATATCTGGAATGAGACAAACCAAGTATAATGAATTCTAATTTTATAGAGAATATATATTAAAAAAATACATATATATAATGGCTTTTCTTTAACCTTTTTTAATCTGTTTTATCTGTCTTGTTTATTTCATAACTTAAAAACATCAATAATGAATATAAAAATACTTTACAAAGAATTTTTTGCCTCCATGAGATGGTATTCATAAAAAAAACTTCTGCTTCATTGCTGTTTGAATTGCATTATTATCTAACAAAAGATATAACAAATTAATGAAAATAATTTTCTTAAGCCCTTGTTACTTAATTTTTTTCTCTTTGAGTTTACAAAAGATGAGATGAAATATCAATTAATAAATCAGAGACTAGCAAAATAAGATTTTACTATTAATTTTAGAATGGTATCATGCATATTTTAGCACGTTTTGCATTTTATGATCAATCTTTATTGTTGAAGAAGTTCTATTAAAATGCATACAGATGGCTGAAGCTTTAACATCAAAACATGCCTAATTTAGAACAAATTTGTATAAAATACTCGAACTTACAGAAAAATATTTGAATGGTGAAACCATTTATAAGTTATTTTGGTGAAAATTTTTAATAAATTCAAATAGAGAAATAAACAATTTTGCACTGACAGATGAGACAACACAAGAAGAAAAAAAAAGCAACTTAAGTCCCTTAACAGTGATAAAACATATTGGTAGTGACAATGTTCCAATGTGAACAACAAACTAGATATGAGGCATTGTATTAATAATCCTGGGTATTAACAACTACCTAAAGTTATGAAATGAGAATAAGTTTGTGATTGCATTTTTTTTAATATAATGAAACATAACCACTCATGTCAATGAGATCTCTTTGCATTAGTTTGTTCATATAGTGTGTAGTAACAACTAAATGTGAGCATTTTAAAGACCATTTTTTTAGATTATTGACTTACATAAAGTTTTCAATTTGATATGAAATAGCAATGGAACAATGAAACAGAAGTATATATTTTTCTAGAGAAAAAAACTGAAAAAATTAAACTTGAATAACTCAAATTGAGAGGAGTTACATGTATAGATTGCATGAAAAAAATGGCATAATCAGTAATATTTTTGAAAATTTACAAATACCCCCATCTTTTCATTGTTTGGAAGCCAATTTCCTGTCTTTTTCTGCCTGGCTAGTTAGGAGAAACTATTACTATTGCTACTCCTGGAACCAAGATGTCGGTCAATATTTGATACCTTCCTGGAATAGCTTATAATATAAGTGGAAAGATACTAATAGATGGGGATAACCTCTTTGCAAGTTGCAGTTTTGGGTATTAAGGGGGAGAGAAGTAAAGGCAGCACAAAGAAATGATTCCCTGAGTACTGACAAACACTAAACAGAACCAGCTTTCCTACTCAGAAATCCCCAGGTTTCATGCTGCATAATCCTCCAAACTCAGAAAATTTTCTCACGGTGATGCCTATAGCTGCATATCCTAGCTTTCTGGTGGATTTTATTGCTGCTAACATTTACTCTTAGGCTTTAAATTAAAATTAACTGGTGTCTATTTTACCTTTTAATGTCTTAGTATGAAGTCTCCAAATTTATGTTAGAGAAAGCAAAGGCTTTGTGACAACTCAAACTTCCAGGTTATGGAATGAAATGCATGAGAAAAATCCCGCTGCCTTTTCACACTCCACCTACCAGGAAGAGGGCTGTGCAAGCAGCTAGAAACTGATACTGTAATAAACCTGCAAAGTATTTATGTGATCATGCCTGTAAACCTCAACAGATAAAGTTTTTATTGATGCTGAACTTCGCAGTGACAGAAAAATATCTAATTGCTCTTCTTCCTTATAACCTGGAAATATGTGCCTGGCAATATTTCCTGTCTTTAACAAGGTACTAACATACTTCCACATCCAAGACAGGATTTTCAATATAAGCACTAAAACAAGCAAACAGCTAGTATTCATTCTGTGGCAATTAGCCATGATTTGCCACAATATTCTGTGCACTTGCTGAAGGCAGGTTGGCAGCAAAGGTTCCAGTGAAGCAAGGTGTTACAGCTCAGGGACTCTGAAGAAATTAGCAGAGGAAAATATTGTCTGTACTTTAAAGATCACAAATGCCCAGAGCTATTCTGTGCCCTCGCAGTTAAGAGCCTTCCTTGTCCATCTGCCACTTCACCTACTCTTTTGATTGCAGAAGGCAGATTAATATGTGGATAAAGTAAACAAACCATTATTACAAGACAATTTTATCTTTTCTCAGCTGGCAGATGATATGGAACACAGTCACGTAAGGATGTTGCTGTTGAAAGGAGGCATATTAAAACTCAGGATGTGCTGCACTCTCCAGATTTATGGTCCAGAGAGTGTTTACAGCTACACTCAGTGCTTCAGCTGTACACAAAGCAAAACGAATTGGATAGAGCTGTGAGAGACTCAGCTGTACTTGAGCAAGGCATGCCTCATTCCAGTGTAGGTCAGTTCACCAGAGATATGTTGTGTGTGTGCTAGAGGGACTGCCAGGAACCTAATGAGTAACATGACAGTAATGTTTCAGGGAAAGTCAGACTGTACATCACAAAGAATTCCCCATTTGAGAACAGAGCTTCAGCTCTGCAAATATGTGGTGAGAAATAGGGGCACAGAAGGAGTGTAGGACAGGTACACTTGGACATATTCTACGTTAGCTGATGGTCTATGGAGCTCCTGAAATGAGCAAGAGGTAGGTGGTGAAGCTAAGATACTGTTACTGATAAGCTAGGGAATTATTTAATGTGCAATCAAAACAAGTTCGCCAAAGTAAAATGCATTTAGGATTAAAAATATTGCAAGTACATTTTCCACATCTATCTGAGTTGCTAATATCAGCCAGGGCTGAAAGAAATAACTGAATCTTACGAGACTCCTGAAGTAACATCTTAGAGCTATTCGGAACAAGAAAGAGGTAGTTTGTATTATGTCAGAGATTATCTCTTCTTGCAGAATGTCTAAAATAACATCCAGACCAGTCCTAAATAAAATCAAAACAATGTTAAATTTTTAACCAGTGAAATGGAGGATTAAGGTTAGTTTAGCTGTTGAGCTTTTGTACTTCTAAGGAATGTCCAAATGCCTGCTCCCATTTTCTGTGGGTAAAACAACACAGATGAACAGGAACAGTAATAACTTCAAATATGCAAAGACTCTTAAAACATAATGCATTCATCTTACACCTTGCTTCATGATATCCCATATTAATATATTTCTGTAGTTTATCCTTCCAGGCTGAGGGACAAATATCAAATCTAAGCAGTCTGTGTGTGGCACACTCAAAACCAAATGTGTGAGAAAGAAGCAAAGATGACTTGCTGCAGTCTATTCTGAAAAGAGGTTCAGAATTCAGATTTCCAGTTTCTTGCTGTGAAACTGATGGAAAACATAGCCATATACTTCTGTAATGTTTCTTCCATCAATCTATCACAACCACAAATCTGTCATAAAAAGCAAGGAGAAATTCACAGTTTACAGGCAGCTTCCTCTGCCAGTGAAAGGAACTAATTCCACTAGCGAAGGCTTAAGCCATTTGCTCAGGAAGCATACTGGGTTTAATGTTGTTATTCTGATGCCTTACAGTCCATTAAGGCATGAATGATACAGCTTTTTATAGTTCTTGTGTGGTTTGTCACAAAGTCAGGGCAGAGGTTCTGTATACTGGAAGACTAGCCACTACATAGATAATGTGAGCTCAGATTTTTAAACTCATTGCTGTTCTCACCAACTCTAAATATCTGACATGCAACCTAAAGTTATGAATCACAGTTGAGAAGGCTGAAGCACTAAGGAAGAACAATAAAATAATAGGTAGCACAGCTTTTTCAGAACAGTTAACACAATAGATCATTAGAGTATGATTTTAAGTATCAACTTGAAGAATACTTTGTTTGTTCACATCCTATAACAACACCTTTCAGCTGCTATGCCACCTGTCCAGCTAACTGCTTTCAAAGATGTATTTACAAAGCCTTAAATATATACAAGGCTTTATTATCACAATAGTTTGAAAACACATGAACACACAGCAGGCACACATGAATGTGTCTGGAATACTCTCACACATGCTGTATTTATACACACACAGGTGACAAACAAAAACACACGTAGGCATGCATTATATTTCTAGAAATATTTTTCCAAACCCATGCAAAAAAAAAAAAGTCCTATTATTTTGTACATCTGGCATATGCATTGTCCCTCATGAATAAATATGCAATTATAGAAAAATCCAAGTGTCACATATGTGTTATTAAGGTTTTTATTTTAATGAGCAACAATGAATAGCTATTGTTGTTGAAATGGATTTATAATTGAAATACTGTCTGTTCATCTGTATATCACTAAAGATGACAATGCAAACAAACAATGCAAACATTCTTTCATTTATTTCTTTTAAATGCTGAAATTGTACAATACTTTCCACTAGATTTCAGATTTGACAGCTGCATGGCTGAAGAGCTTCAGATATTTTATCCTCTTTTCTAATCAATTATAATTTTCAGCACAACTACTTGGCATTCAACCAATGAAAAATGCTAATTCTATGAAAGAGAAAGAGTGAAAGTAATTAATTATGGACAGCAAAAGTTATATGTGCTATGTCCCCGAAAGGAATTTTTAAGAAATTTTTAAATCAAGTTTGCCATTGTGAGAAGTACACAATGTGGAGAGTTCACTTTTTATATATTTATGTACATTAACTCAGCGGCAACTAATGGAAAAAAATAGTGAATTACTCTTAAAATAAAGCCTAAATACAAAACAACAAAAAACCCCATAACAGTAACTGAAAAAAGTTAACAAGGAATTTCAAAATTTGTTAACTAATGGGATCTCATCAATGATCTTTGTCACACTATTTAATTCTTTTCTCACAACTTTTATGTCATTGGTCATTGAAAAGAATAACTGACACATTTTATTTTATCCTAAAATATGATATCAGACTTCTGCAAAAGTTATGCAGAAAAGCATGTTCAATGGGACAGACAAGCATAGGCTCACTATTTGTACACACAATACTTTCTAGTATCTTGTTCTCCCTCCTAATAAAGCATAAGCCTTAACCTTCTCCTTGACACATTTTAAATTTAAAACCTCCAGCTTAACATCAAGGCTATCAGTCAGCCTTAAAATTCTACTGCTCATCATAAACCATACAAATAGCTGTGTTCTCATTTCTTATGTCAACAGAAACCTTCCCTTGAATCTCAAGCCTTGAACCAAATCTGAGAACAACATTTATTTTGCCTCTTATGCCCACTCTCTCACAATCATTTCTCTAGTTGATAGGTTTCTGAACAGTGTTTTGGCAGTAATATCTGTAATAGACCAGCCAGAAGTGTCCCTTCTAAAAATGCCTCCTGATCTGATCACCAGTATTAATCGAGATTACTTGCAATAAATCCTGCTATCCACATTAAAATCAAGAATTGCATAGCCTTATATTCCTAAGAAAGTATAAGAGTATTTAAAATGCGCAAGTACAAATGCACATTTGACATACAAGAACTCATTTCAGTCCTACCTGAAATGTGATCCTGATTTTCTTCTGAACTTAATTGCATTAGCTATTCCTGGGCAGATTCCTGTACCCTTAAAAACCTTTCTTCTGGATTATGAATTCCAAGATCAGTGAAATCTTTCTTCCAGTATTCTAAGGCATTAGCAAAATTTCTCCTAGTACTTCATGTATGTAAAATTCCAAGGAGGTCTGTATTAAATGTAGTCATTTGCCATTAATTTAAGAGGACTGGCCTATCTTAAATAATAAAAAATAACATAAGTTCAATGGGAACAGATAACAAGGAAGGTGCCCATTCCCACTGTTTTCACCATGTCAAATCCTAGTATAAATAAAATAACCGAAAATTTATACAGAAATAGAAGACAGGTGAAAAAAGACCACACTTTCAACTAATCCTTCTAGTTGCATAATTTGATCCAGCAACTTTGCTCAGCAGAAGGAGGGGAGGTAAGATGAGATGAGCAAATGAATTGCTTTTCAGTTTCTTTAGTCACCTTTATTTGATGCTGCTTGCAACATGGCAGATGGTGCTGCCACTTCCTCTCTCCATTTTCTGTCTGATGATTTGCACAGAGAATAGCACATTTCGGAAGCTTTGATTTTATTAATCACAGTGGAAGCAGCTCTTAAACTTCCTGTGATCTATCCATGTTGACTCAAGCATTTCAAAACAGAGATTCAGCTTTTCATTAGTGGAGTCAGACAATGCACCCTTTGAAAGAGATTCAGCTTTATTCAGAAGAAGGGAAATTTATTGTTAGGGGGATAGGAATATCAACTAGGAAAAAAAAAGAAAGGCAAGGCAACATGTATCCATACCTTTATGTGTATCTAATCTAGAGTATCCTCATTCTATTATTTCAGCTGTGTAGGAAACCTGAAAGTAGAGCAGGCTTAAAAAACTGAAGCAAATTTTATTCTAAAATAGATCATTTTACAAAGTCCTTCTGATGCAGCTTCCAACAAAATATCACAGAATTTTGTCTTTGCCTTCTTTTTTAACTTGACTTTAAAATGCCAAATGAAATACATATGCTTGCTGATTTGCAGAGGATTCACACTTGCTGTCTGTGTATTTTTTTGCATTTCCTTCTATGTAAAATGGAAAAAAATAATAAAAGGGAGAAAAACATTACAGATATAAAAAGACAATATCCTTCACAGAAGAAATATGTTGTTCACTTTTTTATGTTCCAAAACCAAGTTTTATTCTTGCTATATCTAATCTGAGTTTTGGTTTAGTGAATGACTTTTCTATTTTGTGCCCCTGACTCTCCCTTGTAGGAATAGGAATTCTTACTACAGCCAACCAACTTTCAAGACAAGAAAAAAAAAACAGTAAAGTAATACAGAGTTATAACTCACAAACTGAGTCAACCAAATTAGCTTTTTGCACTGCCATATAGAGATAAATGCACTGGTACTATATTTGGAATATAAAATTTAAAAAAATAGCAAAAGTAAGATAGAGAAACTTTTCATTATCACTTACCTGGAAGAACTATATTGCTTGCCAAGATCAACAAGTAGAATTATCATGTTGACTAAAACAAGAAGATTGTTAACTATTAAGAGGTCAATAAATCTGCAATCTTACAATGTGAGGGAAACAATTATTTTTGTGTTCAATTTATTAGGGCTTCAGGAATATGAATCTGAATTATTGCTATATGTACTTGTGTAGAGCAAGAGAATTACATTTTCAGTCTACTGTGACACCTCCTAGGTCTTTTTCCTGGGAACAAAAGACAGTGTTTTTTTAGCTTTTCTTATCCTGTGCATCCTAAAAGAAACATTAAAGTCTAATCACCTTAACATTTTGGAAAGACAGCATATAATATAGAACTACACACCTAAATCAATCTTTATCACTTCTCATAAGAAAGGCAGATTGTCATGTCTTGATGATGAATTCCATACTTAATTAAAAATATGAATGTTGCAAAATCTAAACCACAAGCTACAAATTCCAGCTGTATGCTATTGAAACAAAAGAAAGATAATAACCTGAAAAGGGAAAGTATGCTGCTACTTTTAGAAAAAGATGGGTTTTTTTAGCTTTCTAAAATTTAGAGTGCATTTAATTAAAAAAAAAAAAAGAAGAAGTCTTCACTTTCATCCCGTTTGCAGTAACTCCTAACAGGCTCCTTTTTTCCTCAGAATTGAAAATTGTGATAGTTATTTTACAATTATATCAGAACTCAGCCCAAAATTTAGGAAGCAGACACCCACTAGCTATGTCTAACTAACATTAGAGACAAGGACAATTTTAAAATTTTTTATTTACTTAAGATTTTACAGAGAAATCTCCATGCCATTGATTCCAATCTATTTTTTTTAATTTAATAATTTTATGATTTTTCTTTTTCCTATGGTAATGATTTAATGTACATAAAGAAATAACCAGCTGAAAAGAAAATTTGATGTCTGCTTAAACATCTTGAAAGAAGTGGAGTGGATCACACCAGAGCATATAAAAGTTAGACTAAGACAGATTGTCCCAGTGTTTTCTTTAATGACACCTGAGAGGAAAGCTTTCTCCACAGCATTTTTTCTTATATATCTTAGACGCTTAAAATAAAACAAGCCAGGATTAAGAACAGCTCAATTTCACACTGCTGAAAACATTGAGAGGCAAAAGTAACTTGCTGAGACTCAGGACAACTTACTTTAGAAACCTAAATATAGTGACAATGTCTCATTTCTTCATTATATCAATTTTTCTAAGTATAGAAATGAAGTTGGTAACAATCTCTGTCTTGTTTCAAGGCTGTGTTCCTATTCACTGCATTTATTTTCATTAAAAATGGAAATCTATAAGGCTAATTAGAGAAAAGTTATTCTGTTCTTGTGCTTAAAGAAAATAGCAAGATATGTGTGCCACAATCACCACAGTTTTAAATCAGTATATTTGCTCTACCCCAGATAATTCAACCTTCATATATCAAATATACTCCATACCTTTTCTTTCCTGTCTAAGTCTTTGCTTCTGTGTCTTTATTCATTTATCCTCCTTCTTCCCAAACCTGCAGGATGGCACAGGCAGCACCGTGGTTCCTCATCTCTGTTTTTGAGATACTTGTGGGAAAAAAGAAAGTAAGGAACTGAGAAACTGACTCATCAATTAAAAATGAGCCAACTTGCTTAAAAAGAAAAAACCCAAAACAAAGAGGACTGATGATGAAACTTGTCTCTTTCTTTCTTTCTTTCTGTTCTGTGCAAGATCCTCCTGAGAATAAGAGAAGAAACATTCTCCTTCTTCTTCCAGTAGTCCTGACTGATTGATTCCCCATTTGCAGGTTGCCCTAGGGAGGTCATCATTCATAATTGCTTTCTCCTCTAATAATATAAATTAGCAACCTCATTACACTTGTTGAAAATTTAGGTCTCAAATGTAGAAACTGTGGTAACTTAACACAGTGTACTTACTCCATTCCAGAGGAATGTTTCCCATTTTAATTGTATGACACCCACAGGGAAAGAGAGTTCTCTTTCAAGAATAAAACCCAGAAAGTTACTGGACAGTGACAAAGGTGAATGAAACCTGAGATTAGAGAGAAAACAAATTTAAACTGTCTATTCCCTTCTCCCAAGTTTTGATCTAGGAGTTAAGTGGAGGTTGTGACAGGGAAATTCTAGCTACTTGTACTTGTAAAATATATAGTGAATGAAAATCCAGACATTTCTTTGACACTATCTTATGTGAGAATACATTCAGACATTGTATCTTTTTATGTATTTTAGGAGAAAAGCTGCAAATAATGGTGAGCCATGCT
>NW_005054340.1:3682959-3693809 GCF_000277835.1 Geospiza fortis | reverse complement strand
CAGGAATATTACAATTAAGCATGAAGTACAACTCTTAAGGAACTAGTGGTGAGAAATGTTCATTGACAATTTCAGCAACTTTGTCACAAACAATTATTCAAGGAAATTTTCCCCACACTTGATACCCTCTAAAATGGGTGACTTAAATATAACTAATCTGTGCTCATTCACCTGGATGAACATTATGCAGGAGAATTATTACATCCAAGACTTGGAAAATTCAGCTGTAATTGAGAAGTCCTTGAAAACACTTGAGATTATAAAAAAGGTTCAGCTTATATATAAGCAGTTTATATATAGTTAGCATAGTCAAAAATCATTATAAAATTATTTGGAAACATGCCAAAAAAAGAAAAAAAGTTATATATTCAATACCAAGAAAAAATTTACAAACACTTAGCATGAAACCAATATTGATAAAGGACTAGGTTTCTTGAGGAGATAACATGAATGATATGTCACTGAAGTGGATAAGCAAAGAATGAATGGACAAAATATATTGTTAATAAGGAATGATGAAACTGTGTGTGGTGGAACCATCCAAACTGGATTTGCTGGTGAAAAAATAATTACTATTACTAAAACATGGCAACATTAATCTGAATTGTGTTCTTTTCTCATTTCATGTATTCTATTGGTCCCAGATACAGGCATATTAATTATAACAGATGAGGGAAAGTGGAATAGTCAGATATCTCTTTGCTTTGTCACTTAGCAGTACTCATGTTTTTATGGTGAAAGGGGTTGCATGGGGATGACGTGTTATATCACAGTGCACAGAAATTGGTATGAAATCCTTTTTTCTAAACATTGACAGCTGACTCCCAGCATGGCTTGGGGCTGGAGGGTCAGCAGTGTGCCAGCTTTATCCCTGAGAACCAGAGGGCTTGAGATCAACTTCTTCCTGAACATCAGGATGATTTTGTCCCAGAAATGTTTTATTATGAAAGCCAAGAGCTTTTAACTTCCCAGTTCTGCTTTTCTCCAATACAGCTGCAAAACATGACTATTCAGATTTGTGTGCTACTTATTTTTCATTCAGTTACATGCTATTTCACTGCCTCTCCACCTTTCTGCTCTCAGTTTCTCCTTTTTTCATACTGCACTGATGGCTAAGCCTCTAATAATTCAGCTTAGAAGACAATCTCTTGGGTGGATACTGTAAAAAATCATTGTCTTAATCCAGATGGCCCCATACAGAGCAAAGCAGATCTCCTGCAAGAGCTGTAAGCACTCTTTGGTTGCTGAAGTCAGCATGGCACTAGGACAAGAGAAGCAGAAAAAATGGCAAATAGAAGAACAGAGCTGTTAATATTTTCAGAATACCATCCCTCCCTGTCAACCATCCCCCCAAAAGCCATCCCACAAATACAACCCCACTCCCAAAACACCCCCAACCAAGCAAGAATAGCTCATACCCCCCCCACAGCTGTTTATGTTCTGTTTTGGTCTCTTTTTATGACTCACAAGCACCAAATATTGATTCAGTAATTGGTTGCCTTTTTCCACTTTTTTGTGGTATATTTATTTAAAGGATCTCCAAAGGTTCCTTCCAGCCTCAATCATCCCTCTGTGTTGTTTTGGGAGAAAAAGGTAGAGGAATTGAGAATGAAGAAATGAAGCTCAGCATGGGAAAAAATGGAGGGTGGGGGAAAAGGTGTTTTGCACCATCTGACTATTTCAGTTGAACAAAATCAATTTTGTTCAAGTAAATCAAATTTTACCAAGTCGACCCTGTTTTCCCCATGACAATTGCTAAATGATCTTCCTGTGTTCATCCTGTTTCCTGCATGTGCTCCTCTGAGGGGGAGAGTGAGGAAGTGACTGGGTGGGCATTTGGCTGTTAGCCAGGACTGAACAAGCATAGCAGAAGGACCCATGCCCATGATCAGCACACAGAAAGAGGTGAAAGATGCTGAGTTCCATCAACCTGAAAGACTTCAAAGGAAGCAGCAATGTTGGCAGCCCTAATAAAGACATCAATAAGAGCTTTGGCAACTCAGATTAATCTCCTGGAAATGCAATGCGCAACACTGAAATAAAAAATAATTTTTTTCTCATTCCATAACACAAACTGGGTTAATAATTAAATTGAAAAATAGACCTGAATTAATCAGTTTCAATACAATCAACAAGAGCCACAACCAGTTATTTTCTTATATGGATTAGCTCTCTTTCCTTGAACCTCTTTGCTTGTCCTCCTGGTGAAACTGTTCTGTGTGTGTCTTGCTTCTTGCACCTATGAAGTTATAGCTTCTCTTTTTTTGAAATGTGTAATCCCATATTTGAAACCTTTCCAAACAAAATGTTTTAGATACTTTTCTTCCTTTTGTTACTTCTCTACAAGTTATGAGTCGACTGAATCTAGCCATTTGGGCAGCATTCGTGAAACAATTATTTACTTAATAATAGGTATTATCATTTATTTAAAAGTGCACATAAAATCCAAACATAACATTTATTTTTTTATAAGAGGAATTTCAAGCCTCTGGTTTCATTGGAACAGACCAATGCAAATGAAAAAGTTGCTGAGAATATTTGCTGAAAACATATGTCTCACTGTAAAGGATAGAAAAGCCTGAAAAAGGCCACCCAGGAAAGGGTTTAAATGGCTGATTCCTTGTCCTTAAGAAATAGATGAATGAAAACAGGAGAACCACATTTCCCTGAAAACAGAAGCTTGTTTGTTTCTCTTTTGGAAGAAAAGCGTTGGAAATACACATGAGTCACAGATATGAAAAAGGATGAAAAAATGAGTGAAAGTGCCTAGGACACATCACTATCAAGCAGCTGAACACTCTGAAATCACAGCATACTGTTTCTCATATGAATCATATGTAACAGAGGAATGTAAAAGAGATAAGAAATTTGAGAAAGAGGAAGAAATATGGAAAAATATAGAAAGAGAAAACATAACTGCCTCATTTAAGTTCTGAATAATTAATTATCTTGGCGCTAAAGATCACATTTTTTCTATCCCTCTGAAACACTGAGAGGGTTTTTTAAGAGTCACAGTCAGGCATGAAACACTGAGAGGGTTTTTTAAGAGCACCCAGTCAAGTTGAACTAAATTACTGTTCAAATATTTAATATCATAATCCGAGAGCATTATTTGTATATTTCTCTTTTTTTGTGCATTCTACAATATTAAGTATCTTACAAAAATTCATATGCTTTTGTGAATCTCTTATGAATAGCATATTGGGAATTTAGGGTTGATAATGTATTATTATATGATATATAAAAACATATATAATAATGTATCTAATATTAATTTATCACTACCATATTATGATCATTACAAATATATTAAATATTACAATATCTTTTCTATAATGGTTCATGTTATTGTATTTTACATAGCATGTAATAATTATGTTAAATATGTGTGATATATATATTAGTGTATGCATTAAAAATATTATTATCTTAATTTTGATCTGAAAATGAATCATGCTCCTCTTTAAAGTCTTGAAGTATTTTGACTACTTTTCAGATAATGAACTCAGAGCAATAAAAACTATTTATAAACATGACAGGGTAATACTCTACAGGGTAGTACATTTCCTCAAATGAACACCATAACAGTGATTTCTATTAGGGATAAAATCTTCGTGTGATAGAGAAAGACACTAGAAAGTATGAAGAAACAGTTGTAAACAAGAAGAGAAGCAGCAGACAGAGACAGCATTATTAACAGTTGATCAAAGTCAGTAACTGTCGCGTGCCTTCTCGTTCTGGCATTCCTGGAAATAAAAGGCATTTTTACTTCTCATACATAAGCAGGATCAGACAACAGAGTATGACAACTGTTTTTCACCCTCATAAAAGAACTGTTCAAACTGTTGGGCAAACAATATTAACAGTGGAGCTCTACTACTATACTTGGTTTTTTATGCAAACTACCAGAAAAGAAACAGAGATGGGAATAATCTGCTTGTAACTGGTGAATTCAATTACATTTTTTACTGAGTTTGTATTTACTTTAATTGACAGCATACTAGACTGAAACATTTTGTTCTGTGAACATTTGTATAAATTAGAAGATTACATTAGAACTGGTAATGGAATTTAAAGTACAGGAATATAAAAGAGCTACAAGGGTGCATCTGTAGAATTGCAATACATTAAACATCCATTGTTTTATTTCATAAGCAGGAACACAAACACTAAAATGCAAATATGGCCACGAGAAAGAATTTAATTAAGACACACTTCTTTCATATCTGTTAAGGATATACTGCAAGTCAATGACTATGCACATACTTGCAAAATGCCTTGTTAAAACAATTTGCTTCTTTGAGATCTAGTTTTATAAAGTGCCCTCTATGGCTACATATACTATAAAGGTACATTTTTTCACACATGATCTTTCAGGCTGTTTAAGTTTGTTTATTACAGTCAGCTGTCAGTTGTGTATTCACTGTCAACATACTGCTAGAAGCTGTGGCTAGCTGCATGCAGGAAATCATAGCAAAAATGCATTGAAGTGATTATTTTGGATGATCAAGCCTACAGAATAAAGGAAAGATGCACTCACTAAGTAGCACTCAATAACTCTAGAACCCCATTTATGTTACCAGCTTGTCTTTCAGGGTCCCTAACTGCCCTTACAACCAGTTCTGCTGCCTTTCCATAAGCCATTGCACAGCCAAGAGAAACTCCCATTTTGGATACATCCAGAATGTTTGAGCATAAGACAAGTATGCTGGCAATTTTGGTTTTGCCAGATTTGTAGGATCAGGCTGTCTAAAACCTTCAGTACAGAAATATTGTATTGTTGCACATGAGAATTAAAGCTTTTGAAATCTGAAGATTTTATTTTTCCTCAAAATTTCCTCCCAAGTAACTGGGATTTTGCTGACTTGCCTACACAGCTCAAAGAAAAAGTTAATATTATTGAAAATTTTGATCTTATGGGGGATATATGTTTATAGTTAACATGTATTCACTGATCTTCAAACAAATATGATATTAAATAAGATGAAGCTTTAAAAAAGATTTGGCATTTCCTGTTGTTGAACACATCAGGACAGGAAGAGAGGCAACAGAAGTATTTAGGAAATCATGCGCATTTCCATATCAACATAGTATATATTATAGTCACAGAGACTGGGAAAATAAATGAGTTTGTATTTAAAAGATTTATTTAAGTGTCTAGAATTTTATGGATATTTCTAATTAATTGCTTAACCGCAAGAAACAGTAAAGTAAGATTAATTTTCTTTTGTCTGTTTTTATAAGGAAACATGGAAAGAAATTTAGCTAGAAAGGGCCATAAAAAGAATCATGTTTTGATTCTGTTGGCATATTCAATCACTGTTGAATTTACAATTTTTCTGTGATCTTTTTGTTAATGTGATAAAAAATAATGCCATAACAGGAAACAGTTTGACCTGTAAGAATTATATTTTAATAGGTTAGATTAGTTCTATTTACACCTGGCGTCCCTAGGATTTTATAAGAAAAATAAAATTTTAGATTAAAAAAAAATTACCATTAAAAAAAAATCATGTCCATAAAATTCCATTAATCCTTTTTAATTGCAGCGTGGAAGTTTTTTCAGCCATATGGAGCTATTTTAACAAAAACTCTTTTCGCGTGGAAGTTTTTTCAGCCATATGGAGGGAGCTATTTCAACAAAAACTCTTTTTTGGAGATCTTTGCAAAAATCAATGGCACAACATATCACATTGTCAATAATAATTAAGGAAGAAAAAACCCTACTTTCTTAAGAAAATTATTGGTATTATAATCTCACAATTGAATGTTGTTCAAACAAGGAAAAAAGAAAAGCAAACCGTGGCATATCACATCATAGCTTATCAGCTACAGAAGTGCTTGATCAGATTCACTGAAGTAAATACTTGTGACCATAAACTGTGTGTTTCTGGTCCTTCCAGGAGTTCAGAAGTAGCAACACTAGATTTACTGCCCAAATCCATCAGATAGAATGAGTCCTAGTTTCTCAACTATTTGTGCAATGTGCTCTCTGCAGTGTGAAATTTTGATGATATGAAACTTAGCTCCTGCAGATGTGAGAAATTCATGCATGCTAATTCTGGAAAACATACTTATGTGTAAAGAGATAAGCTTACAAGTGAGACAGATTGTTTGTTTCATGTATATCACTGTAAAAACTGATATAAACCACATTGGCAGAGTGACATTGATTGGTGTATTCCACCTATGTCTAAAGGGATTACCAACACAGCAAGGATGGCGCAGCCATGGCAAAAGCAGTACTAATCACAGAATTTAGTATAGGACTAAAGCATGGCCAATTTCAAAACATCCATCACATTGCGGTAACTTGCAGATCATTTGCAAATCTTCTTTCTGAAAATCGGTAAGGCAATGCCCTATTACCAGTTTATACAAGTGGAGAATAAAATTGCAAAGTCTTGGGAAGAAATGTTACCACCATCCAAAACAGAGAAGACAGGAAATAAATAAATTTCCTTGAAATTTATTTCCTCCCCCCACTTTCCCCCAAAGAAGGCAATCAGTTTGAGTCTGAAAAGAACACTTGATTTACAGCAATAGAGATGACTGGTCATTAAGTTACAATATATATCTATGTATAGCCAATGTATATCAGGCTGTCCCCCGTAAAAAGCCTGAATGCTCTATAATTTTTTTTTTTACTTTAAAACATCATTCAATGCATAATCATCATTTTCTTTAGAGTTCATACCCTTTTCAGTGGTTCCACAGAAAAAAAACACCAGCAGGTGTGTGAGATTTTAGAGTGATCAACAAATCTTCCCTCCCTTGCATATGCTTTTTACTCCCTTTTGTTATGCTCTTCTTCATAACTCATGATTTGCACTGTTTGACACACCGAGTGTTAGTACTGCTAAAGAATAGCCTGCCTTTCAGATTCCATCTGATTTAATACCACCCTTCTGCGCGGAGAGAGAACATCAGTAACAGGGAGAGATAGTTTATCACATCTCAGATCATGCACAAAATTATTTTGGAGGTTGCCTAACAGCCAGTGAGATGCGCTGTCAAGGAGAAAGGCTAATAAAAGCTGTGACAACCCAGTTTGTTCTTGTCAGTTTGTAGTGTGCGGAGTATTGCTTTACTTCAAAGACACTGTTACAAACTTTAAAAATTGTTATTCTATTTTCTACAAAAATGCACAAGTCCCAGAAATCTATAATCAGCTTCTGGAAACCTACCAGCACATTTGGGAAAGGAAGAACTTTCAGCATATTTCAGTTTTCTAGGTATTACTGCAGGAATACAAGATTATGTGTCATAGGTGCCAAAACCTTATTCTTGTTTTTAAAAGAATGTTGTATTTTTCATGAGCCACCATTTTTAAGGACAGAAGTAAAGGAACTTAATCTTCAAAAGGACCAGTATAGTATATCATTTTGGTAGGGAAGAGAAGTGCAAATTCATTTTGATAGGGAAGAGAAGTGCAAATTTTGACCAAAGTTTACTATCTGCCTTTTACCTTACAAATTCTCACTGAATTTTCAATTGAAGTTTCAATTCATCATTGATTTGCAACTTCACACTGAAAATACCTGTAAAGTAATACCATAGACCTGGGCATCTCCTGAATCTCAACCCAGATTAAATCATTTTCCAGTGCAAAAAAAGAGATAGGCTAGCCAGCTCCCGCTTAGATTCTCTTACAACTGATTCTGTCTTGATAGGCAAAGCAGAGAGAAAATGAATGGTAGGTGTGTGGGGTAGTGCTGTATCTGACTCTGTCATTCCCCTTCCAAGAGTTATGTTGACCAAGGACATAAAAATGCCACAGCATATCCTGGAGGCTTTGGCTCCAGACATCCAGGCTGTGGTCCTGATCAGAATAAGTACAGCTCTTTTACAACTTCTGAAACTCTGCTTCAAATTGCATAATTGCATGTGTGTTTGTGTGTGTGTGTGTGTGTGTGTGTGTGGACAAGGACAGCCTGCTGAAAATGAAAAGTCCAGCTTTTTTTCCAGTAAATAATCACAGTAAAATTCATAATTGAAAGGAGCACCAGTCCTAGGGGTAGGTCTGCTTTTGGGATTATGTAGGAGTCAAATGTTAATTCTTTAAGGTCTGTGTATTCATAGGTTCAGTGTCATTGGTGACCGATGGCTTTCAGGCTTAAGTCGGGTTCGTTGATTTCGTCTATTGTGTAGAGAATTCATAGGAGTGGTAGGGCGAGTGTGACTAAGACTATGGCTGGGAGGATTGTTCAGACGATTTCGATTACTTGTGCGTCGACTGTGTTTGATGATAGTTTTCCTGTGAGTGTGTGGGTTAGTAGATAGAGCACCAATTTATGAAAACCTTTTCTTAGTGAAGAATGACTAGACTGGTTAACCTTTCAAAGTTCCTTTTGATTATTTTATCTGGGGCTCCATAGTAGTTAGATTTTTGCTTTCAACAACAATGATTTTAATGAAAAACACAGACTATTTGGAAATGGCAACTGTATAGTTCTAACAGGCAAGGAAGAGTCTGCAATGACAAAGCATAGGAAAAGTACTCTGTTTTTAAGAAATGTAATAAATTAAAATGCAGTCTAGGTTATGGAGAAGCATAAAGATCTCTGATGTATGAAATTCAGAAAGCAGATATATCTGAACACTTTAAAATATAACATTGTTCCTTTGGCATAATAGGAAACTGGCTGATATGCTATTTATTTATTGATGAAGCCCATTCTAATGGGTTTCAAAATGACTGCTGTTAGATAAAATTTCAGAGGAGTGAATTATTTAATGTTCCTAAATGGTACACTTGACTGCCTGCCACATTTTTGCAGTAAAACATCCAAAGACAAATATACTACTTAATTATACCAAAATCAGCAGATGAGAAAGAATTTCTCATTTCCCTTATTTGATTAAAAAACATTAATTCCATGATGACAGAAACTGCATATTGAGCAGCAATATAATGAAAAAAATAATTACCTGAGCATTAAAATAATGAAGTCTTAATATCAATAATGATAACAATAGAAGTATGAGTTATGGGAAGACTTCTCTTTTTACTCAGATGTTGAGCACAGCAGGAGCTGAATGCTTCTTAGACATTATGCAGCAGAGCTACAAGATATATCAAGGTTGAGATTCATGCCCATAGAGTTATGATTAGATCCCATAATCCTCACTATTATGAGGGGACATGAATGATATTACACAGGAGGATTTAAGCAATAAAGACTTTTAACAGTTCTGATTCCCTTTCGAAGCACAAGTACATAAACAGCTTGGTTACTACAGCCACTTCTTAGCAACAGGAATCAAAGAGAATAATGGCTCACAAAGACAAAGCAGTAAGCTCAGCAGTAACAGATACAGCACAAATAGGTTGTCAGCAGGACAGATGAGATTTTTAATATGTGAGCACCTCCTGTCACATATGGGGAGCTGGCATGCAGACATGCAGAGAAAATGTCACACAGTGTCCACAGAAATTAGTCAATATTGACTCAAAAACCAGAAAGTTTATTTTGTTCTATATCATCAAAGGTTCAAGAATAGTTAGGAAACATTGGAAAATGTGAAAAATATTTAAATGCCCTCTCAAGAAATGAAGACAATAAAGGGAAATTGAGGAGGCAAGGGAGGGGAGAGGAGGGCAGCGGGATGGCCAGAACTGAGAAGACTTGAGAACAGAATGGATGAAGGAAGTGGTACCCAGGTCTTGCCCAGTATTGCTGTTCATGGCTCATGGAGACATTCAGTTTCCATGGAACTCCATAACATCATTTCCTGTATTTGTTCCTTAAGAGTTACCTTCCCCTCCTTCACCAACTCACTGATTTTCAGTAGTTGATTTAGAGATATGTTTAAAGGAATTATTTAGGAGTGAACATGAGCTACAATTGTGCAGGTGAGAAGTGGCAGACAATTGCAATCCATTCTTGAGTTTTTAAACCATTTTATTTAACTGGCACCGCTGCAAATCCAGATGCAGCACAGACTGCAGGCTGTATGTAGGCTGACACTGAAGTCTACATTCTTCAGCTGATTTCCATCATGCTTTACTCTTTTTAGATTTGACCTTGATTTTATCAAAATCTAACATTCTAATTGCACATTGCACAACAAATAAAGACAGTGTAAATCCCTGTAATTTTCAGATAAAACCAGCAAAGTCTAAGGAATCCATAATAGGATAATTGAAAGAATAAATACAGTGGAAAGCTACTGAAGCCTTCAGAGGCTACCTAGAACAGAGGCTAGACAGTGTTAAAGCAGGTATTTATTTAAAAAGGCCTTCAAAAGATACACCTTGGGCAGTTCAAGAGCCTGTACAAGAGTACAAGGCTACACACAAGATGGACACTGCCTCACAAGTTTTCACACTTCTATAAGTTTTGGTCCATTTACATATTGGGGTTGATTTTCCAATGACAGCTTCAGATTTTGAAGTCCCATCCTCCCAGATTGCTTTCCTCAATTTGCTGTTGTTTATAATTTTTGGGCTCAAAGCTGCAATGATGTCCTTGATTCCTCGGCTGAAAAATGATTGTTTTGTCTAATTAAATTGTGAAGAGAACTTCCTTACACTTTATATGAAATTCAGAGTTATGTACTAATGCAGTACAGACTCTGGAAAATATGAAAGCTAAAACTTAAGGCATCACTACAATGAGGCTACTGCTATCTTACAGGACTGTTTTACCTTTTTTCTCTCCCCAGTGGAATGAGATGGAAAACTAGGAAGCATCTGGCACAGTCCACACTAAGACAGAGGTAGTTTAGTTTTTACAACTGCACTTCTCATAGTCCATAAGCAAAAAGAGAGGCGAGGAAGGAAGGAAGGAAGGAAGGAAGGAAGGAAGGAAGGAAGGAAAAAAGAAAGGCAGGAAGACAGAAACAAA
>NW_005054340.1:3667222-3682603 GCF_000277835.1 Geospiza fortis | reverse complement strand
GGAAGGAAGGAAGGAAGTGGCGGAAGGAAGTGGCGAGGAAGGAAGGAAGGAAGGAAGGAAGGAAGGAAGGAAGGAAGGAAGGAAGGAAGGAAGGAAGGAAGGAAGGAAGGAAGGAAGGAAGGAAGGAAGGAAGGAAGGAAAAAAAAGATGCAATAAGACAATTACAAAGAGCCCATAAGACATCCTGAGGTAACCCAACTTACAGGAATAATTTAGTCCATTATGCCAATGTCTCATTACTCCTATGCTGAAGTGTAAATGGAGTGAATGTCCTACTTCTTAGGAGAAGCAATTTGTGTGGTGTTGCTTACACATGAAAATACTCTTGCACATTAATAAGTATGGCACATAGCAGCACTGAATGATTTTATCCACTGCCACTGGACTGTTACACATACTGCAGTTTCATCAGAAAGTAGCATATACATAAAGATGACTCACAGAAAGATAGCAGACAAGATGAATCTGTGTCCTTTTTAATACTACACTTGTAGTACATTGTGATGGAAGGAGAAAGGATTTGTCAGCAGGTGAGATAAAAATAAACCCAGTCAGATACTATATATTTTAGATTTAGCCAGGCACTACCTTAGATCAGTAAGGACATTTCTCTCTGCAATTCAATATGGATTCACAAATTCTGTCTCATTCTTCTCTTGTCTGGCTTTAAACAGGGGATTCTGGTCACAGCTACAACAGGATACTGGAAGAGATGAAGCCAGTAAGCTGATGCCAAGTACCTGTGATTATTATTGTTTACCTTGAGGGTACTTGAAAATACTTGCTCTGATTTTCTGTTGAAAATTGACTGCCAGGTCACACAGGTAAATTCACTGCAGCTGTTTGCCTCCCACAGTGCTCTCAGTACTAAGAATAGAAGAGGTTTACTAGGATTAGTTAGGACAACACCAGTCAACCAATTTCATTCCATTGCAGAAGCCTCAGAGATCAGTGAAATATTTTTTCTCCTAGTTTTCTAGTTGTGGTTGCAACCAGCCACCTCAAACTTCTTAGGCTTTTAAGAGATGTGCATCCATACCCCTTCTTAAACAGTCCTAGGTCAATAAAATTAATACAGAGAAAGAATGAATTTAGATGTGATTTTTAGGTCTGATTTCATTCTGTCTACTATAGACATTTCAGGGATAAAAAACATACATGTTAAGACAGAACTCAACCGGAATTTATGTATTTAATTGCTTTTTCAAAATATTTTTTGTTAAACTGTTCTCCTCAAGCAGGTAAATGTACAATGAACAGTTTCAATGTATTTTCACAGAGTAAGTTTGTGCTGAGGCCACTGTAAATTGAATAAAGCATGCAGTGACTCAGGGGTGCTTTACAAAATGCATGAAAGTAAATTGTAAAAGTTGTGGGAGCAGAATGTGTTGCTCAGACCCTCAAGAGCTAGAAGGTGGCAATTGTGGGAATCATAGTGTAGGACTGGGTGGATAAATAATATCATAGGTCACTGGTTGGTCTCTAATAATTAAAAAGAGAGATTTAATTGTTTGTATGTGTGAGAATTCTGCCAGGATGTAGATGCAGGATTGACCAGGAAGGAACAGGAGGATTTTAGGAGTCTCTTATCAATTCTAGCTGCAATTATCATGAAAAAGTTTTTGGGAGGATATTCTTGTTCTTCAGTATTTACCTTGTTCTGTCTTACATTACCAAGAAGGTAAATGATAGCAAAAAGTTTATTTTTTTTTTCCTACACATACTAGAAATCTTTAGTACTAATGAGGTTTGCCAGATTGAAAACTTGGAAGAATAATTTCTGCACTAGTAAATCCAGAGAATGAATATTCGATTAGAAATAATAATGCAAACACTCTTGGACTAACCCATCCATGTGTCTAGGTCCTGACCTGAAGAGGAATACCTCCAGAGATGGGAAAAGTTCAGTCTCATTAAGCATGCATCTCTCAGCTTTTTTGTTAGAACTGTCAATCTTAGTTATCAAAGTAACAGTGATGACATTCAGGATCACTGAGAACTGCATTATTGACAGAATTTAGATAAAGTAAGCTCCAAAACTGAGATTACAAAATACCTTTGTTGCATCATCTCATTTTCTGTCTCCCAATTTTTTAAATAGTATTTGTGGGATATATTTATATATTTTAAATAGATATACAGGACAATTTCTGTGGTGTTGTTCACTTCCCATATTACTGCAATAATAAAAAAATCTCTGTTAAAAAGAGAGCAATTAGCTAAACAGTTTGTTGGGAAAATGAAGTTCTAGTATTCCAGAACACCTGAGTCTTTGAAATCTGCTCCAGTAAGACTGATTTATAAAATCACTTTGGGGAATTTGTTGACCTCAAGCTCAATTTTAAGGCTATCCAGGCTTCCCAGGACTACTTTTCCTATTGGAAAAATCTACCCTAGACTCTTATAGCAAGGGAATAGCAAATATTTGGGCAAAACCATTACCAGTTTCCTCCTGCATTTTTCTTTTCACATCACCATTCTTGAGGTTCATGAACAGTAGCCCTCATTTCCCTAATGTATTTATAATTAGGTTTGTATGGCAATATAGATAAAACCTGTTATCACAGCTTTTGTCACAAGATATTCTATTACTCAGAAATTATACAGAAAGAACTGATTTTTTTTTTCTAATCTAAACCAAAAAAAGCAAAAGTGTTTTTTTTTAAGAAATAGCCAAGGTAATGTAATGTCACTCTGAACAGAGAACACAATCAATCAGTCACTTAGATATAAAATGTAATATACAGGACAATTAAAGTAATAACAAAAAATACTTGGTTTATCTCAGAAACTACAGCAAAAAGAAAATAATTCTGTGCACTGCTAATAGGAATCAACCTACATTGCTCAGAAGGATTTATTATATCAACGTACCCCTCTACTTCTAGTATTTAGTTATCACTATAGTGTTCTCATGACTGTCACCAATCTTAGAATACAGAAAACTTGACATGTCTTTTTTGAAAAACAATCTGTTTTATTGTGGGATTTTTGTTCATATTCATTACAATTTTATAAAATCACTCTCAAGACCCATGGTTCACTTTCTCCCAAGTTAATGAGTTCAAGAAAAAAGGTTCTGAACCAGAAATCAATTCTTACACAGCTTAAAATGATTTTTGAAATCTCAGGAAAATTTTCCACTATTCTTTTTTGTCACAATTTCTTCCATGACTTTATTTAGCTACAGTGTATTCATGATTCCTTTTTCTCTTGCACATCAGCCTTTAGGACAAAGCTTTTCTTAGAGGCTTGAGAATTGATCTGTAAAGAACATTAGAGAAAGTCAAAGTGTTACAGTAGTTATTCACTCCTCAATTTTCCCAGTGTTCCCAAGTTAGTTGAGAGTAACTCCCAATTTGTGTATGGGGATCAAATTTAGAATTAATCTTCAGTTTTAACCTGTTTCTCTAAACTATTTAAACCAAACTAAGGAATGTCTGCATTACATTCACTAGCTTTTGTTAATAGGGTGAGACCACACCTAGAGTCCTGAAAATGTTCATTCTGGGTCCCTGACTGAAAGAAAGGTGTTGACGTGCTGGCACTTTTCTGGACAGAGCTGGTGAAGGATCAGGAGTACAAGTCTTATGAGGAGCAGCTGAAGGAGCTGGAGTTGCTTAGCCTAGAAGAAAGAAGGATATTATTATTATTATTATTATTATTATTATTATTATTATTATTATTATTATTATTATTATTACTACTACTACTACTCCTTACAACTACCGGAAAGAAGGTTGTCAAAAGGTGGGGTTTGGTCTCTTCTCTCAGATAACAAGCTAGAGGACAAGAGGAAATGACATATGGCTGCTCAAGGGAATGTTTAGATTGAGTAGTAGAAAAAAATTCCACACAGAAATGACTGCTGAGGATTGGAACAGGATGCCCAGGGAAGTGATAGAGTCACCATTCCTGAAAGTATTAAAAAGACACATAGATGTGGCTATTGGGGTGCAGTTTAGTGGTGGACTAGGCAGTGCAGGATTAATGATTAGATCTGATAATCACAAACTTCTTTTTCTACCCAAATGACTCTATGATTATCGGTTATTTGTGGAGATCAAACCAGGGAAAATAAAATGAAGAGAGACTGGACTTCAATATGTATATGTCTTCTAAATGGGATAATTGATTACGTCCTCTGATAGCTAAATAAAATATGAACATGGCTGGTGGTGATGTAATGAAAGAATTACTGTTGCTATTATATATTCATCAAATTTTTGACTTTTTGAAAATGTCACCTGCTTGATTTTTCCAATACATTCAGAGTGCAAACAAGGAAGCAAAGAAGAGCATGAATAAATGGACAAATGAAAGAAAATCCTCATGTCATTCACCTTGCAGTGAAATGGGTCAGGCTATATTACTTTATATGTAGTACAAAAATGGGTCCAGGTTGTTGCACAGAACAGTCAAAAGAACAAAGTGAGAACTGACACCAATGTACAAAGAAAGATATAATATCAGAGTACAGGTTGAAAAAAAAAAATAGACACCAAAGACTGAGCTTTGATAATTCAGAAAAACTCCCATAGGTGTCTTCCTATAATACACTTCATTCTTCCAAGTGTGTAAACTGAGCTTTTAATTTCAAACTGACTATTCATCTTGGCAGAGATGGGTAAACAATCGACAAAAAAAAAATGTTTTCAAGATGTATTTCAGATTGGTTTGATTAGCAAATACATATTTTCAAAGAAAAAAAATTGAAAGTGTTGTGGAAATAAGACTTTAGTGTCTCAGAAATAATTTTATATTTTTACATGCAAATATTTCCATTCTGAATTCTCAAGGAATCAGGAAAATTAAATAAAATGCCAAAAAAGTCCACGGACTTTGAACTTTACTTCTTTAACTCTTAAAAAATTTATAGACGGATGCTTTTGATAAAGTGTTAATGATACAGTGTATTCACTGTCAAAAAAATGCCATGTTAAAAATATGCTTTGTACCTTAACCCAAGAACAGTTTTCAGAAGAAGCAAAAGATGATGAAAAGGGAAAAAAATAGTCCTAGTTTTCTAATATTTTTACTGTTTGAAGAAAAAAAGATATACGAATGCCTTATGTAAAATTATTTTTAAAAATTTTCAAAATCCAATTTGTTCCTAAGATTTGACAAGAGCAAAATTAGTTCTACAATAAGATCTACAATATTGCAGAACAATGAATTATATGGAAAAAGACAAAAACATCTTAATTTTTTTTTGGCATGTGAGTTTAGATTTTAATCTACAATACCTGTGGGTTTTTTTAATATGATCTATGATGTAAGAAAAGTAGAACTAGCTGATAAGAAGAGATTTAAAAAATAATCAAAGCTAATCCAAGCTGCTTTTTTTTTTTTTGTTTGTCCTACAGTTAATCTACAGGCTAAGAAACTCAATCCAAGCTGAAAATAAATCATGGGGATTCAATGGAAAAACAAATCACCTATTTAAACTGCCATGAACAGTTCTAGGGAAGACCAAAAGACAAATAAAGTACAAAACCCAAAATTTTGGGATTTTCCTCCCATTAGAAGAGGACTGTAACAGAGATTTGATTATAAGTCTTCATGAGGACAAGGCAATTAAATTAAATATCTATGCCTCAAAAAACCTGACATGAGTTAATCTATTGCCTTTAGTAAGTCCTCCTCTCCACAATGTTTCATGACAAATGGTGCTCTTCACACAGTATATTTACTATGTGTCTTAAATTATTGTAGGAGGCAGTTAACTAGCAAAAATGTAAGAGTTATCTATGCTCCCTTTACCTGGCAATTATGACCAGCAACTCCTAACAGACTATTTTAATTTTTCTGTAGTGTCTTAGCAATCTTTATTGAATAAAGCCTATGTTTTGTTAGAAAAAGCCTGCTGAATGATACAGGGAAAATGCAGGGATAAATAGTTCAGCACTATTGCCTGAGAATTCGGTGAAAGTTTCAAGAGATTTTCTTCATTTTCTTTATAAAGGATGTTTGTAAAACCATGAATTTCAATGTTGCTGTGATTCAAAATAGGAGAAAAGTCATCCTTCTAGGATATTTGAGAAAGTAAGTTAAGGTACTAAAGCTAAGCAAATTAAGGAGGTGGAGCTGATCAAAATAAAACAGACTAAGATGCTGAATTAAGACCAGACATTGCAAACCTACCCTTTGTAATTTTTGAACTTTCTCTGAAGTACATTGTCACTCTTGGTTCTGTTTGAGACATGAAAATTATAGAGACGCTGGTGATTGAGACTGTTGCATAACAGGATCTTGTACTGTTTCTACAGAGTAAAAACAGAGGAGAAGAAGAAATTGGAAGGGTGGCATAAGAAAAAGTAGATCAGGGTAGAAAACAACAACAACAAAAAATAATGATTCTCTCATGCCTTTGGACAAAAAAATCTTCATGGAAACTGAAGCACATTGGCAAGGTGCTAGAGGTAGCTGTCACTCTTACACTTAAAAAATGCAATGAATTGTCTCAAACACTGACAAAGACGGAAGTTCCCACAAGAAAAGCTACTCCAGCAGTCTCAGATGGCAAACAGGAAAGTGTTAATTTCAGGCTTATATGGAGGTGAAAGGTTTGGAATTAGAACACTGGACAAGATTCCACTGTGCAGACTGTAGGAAAAGCTCAGACACAACAAGAGGAAGATGTCAGGCCTCATGAAGCAGATCTTGCAGATACATTCATACAAAAATTCCCACCATGGCAAACTGTAGGAAAGGAAGCAACTGCTTACACATAGCCCATATCAAGTTGTGAATACTTCATGTAGGACTCTGGATACCTGGGATGTGGACAGTATAAAAGTGGCACTTTCAGAAGAACAGTCTGGGGACCCCCACCACTGAGAAGACCAGAAGAAGAGCCAACTGGAGGCTGCTGAAACTCACATGCTGGTGACTACAATCTCTGTCTCTCTCGATTTCCCTCTCTCTCTCACATACTGGTAAATAAAATCCATACTATTGACTTTGGCATAAGGACTTGTTTGCACCTTCATTCAGAAAAAGCATCTATTAATAATAAGACCCTAATACTATTTCAGGAGTGGGATCCTAACATTATTCCAGTAGATCAAAAACTGCAAACACACTAAATATTATTCAGCTGTGACAAATATTATATTGCTTCAGAGTTGAAAAGGTGAACCTTATTTCTGTCACTGATGTCCTGTAAGTGATATTTTTGTATCCTAGGAAAGGAGAAGCTATCTCCTAGCATATTCAGCCTACCTTCCAAACTTATCTCTTCAGCACTAAACACAAGGCAAATGAGTCTTAATTGTCTGAGAGTATTGAAAATCTTGATCTATTCACTGGATTCAATATTTCTCTTATTTCAGGTCTCCTTGTGCCTATCCTATCTGAACATCAGAACAGGACTTCATGGTTTGACATCCACTAGGAATACAGATATTATTTGTTATTCATTGTTTCTAAAGTTATTAAAAATAGGTTTTACTTAATTGCAAATCTTTTTAAAATCATAAAGATGTTTAAATCACTTTAGATAGAAATCCTCTTTGTATCCTGATTTTTGCTATATTGATATATAGCCACTGGTGTTGAACATTCTGGAATATTGTTGAAATAGAAAACATTGAATGGCCTTTCATTATGACAGTGTCATCTTGTCTTCTCAAAATCAAAATTTATTGAAAAATCTTTCCCTTTTTTGATTGTATAGTTCAACTCAGTCCAGAAATGAATCTACAGCAGTATTAGGATTCTTTCAAACTTTATTATCAACTTGATAAAAAGCTAACAGACTTAGCAAATACCTAAAAGAAAATTTAAAAACAATACATAGTCTTATAATTTGTCCCTCTTTATTGTTCTGACCCTTTTATAACTGTTCCCCTGCTCTTCTCAACCGTGCTGGTTATTTTTTAATTTCTGCTTTTCCTTTACCTTCAAATTCTTCAGATTTTTTGGGGTTGAATGCACAAGAGAGTGTTTAAGCGCTCTTATTGTCATACCTCAGAATGCAGATTTTTGACATTTACTAGGAAAATATTCTTTTAAAAGGTATCATTATTCCAGACAGCTTCAGATTCTAGATAGTTACCCATAATTATTTTCAGTTCTGCAAAATTAGAACTTAAAAGAATCCAGCCTGTGTAGCATTAATTTGGTTGTATTTGTTTCTCTACTATATAGAATTATGATCAGAAATTAAAGAGACAGTTTTAAAAAAAATCCTGATCTATAAGCATTTGTCTTACTAAAATGAAAAGGAAGCAATAGAATAGAGTATTCAAAAATTTAAGAATAGTGCTGATCCATCTTTAACTTACAAGGAACAAGGATGGAGGGAACAATGTTTCGATCAAGTCAGACTCCTAAAGGACAAATGGACAGAGAAGAATAGACAATTATTAGTACTGAAAATTGAAAACAAACAGAAATCTAAATGCATAGAGTTTTGTTTATTTTTGTCTCCTCAGGGCAAAAGGAAGTGGATTGCACGTACAAGCAAGTCTCTGATTTTGATACAGATTTAGCAAAGCATTAAAGCATAGACTTGCCAATTTTCAATGTGGTTCTTAAATGTACAGAGAGGAAATTCTTGGAAAAGATTGTATAGTTTTACCATCATCTTATCAAATACAAACAGAAAATCCTCTTGAAAAAAAATCTAGCAATAAGGATTTCCTTCAAGGCAAGCATATTTAATATTTTCCTGTTCATTTTTATTCTTAATATGGTTGTACTCAGACTCAGTCAAACATATTTTTTGACAATGCATTCCTCTTTTTTCTGTTTTATCATAGTGTGTAAAAAGTATTCTTACTTACTTAGAATTATATGAGTCATGCAGAAATGATGTCTTAATCTCTGAGACTTTGAGACTTTAAATGGAGCACTGTAGTTCATTGAATGTTGAAATGTACCTTTCATTTTGAACAATTTGAGAAAAAATTGGGACAATGAAGGTGGTAATTCATTATGGAAACCCTAGAAGATGACACAAAATAGAACAGATTCTGTTCTATCTTGATGCAACTATGAGACGCCTTTAACATTTATGTTTTGATTTGATGTACTCTGGGAATTTGGTTGGTCTGTCATTAGTGTGGAAAGGACAAGAATATATATACACATCTATGTGTCTATGCATCTTTTAATGTTTGGAAAAACTTTGCCCTTAGGAGATCATAGTTTGTGACTTCCTATTCAGATGAGAAAATTCAAGTTTTAAAGGCAATCAATCAGTTGAGGAGGATTCCATTAAATGTAGGACAGAGGTGAGCCAAAGACTAGGCACAAATGCCAGCAAATCTTCACTTTGGAAGTGTAAAAGTAATATCTTCATGGGGTTCATTGCTTCTTATTATCTCTTTCACATGCAGAGGCCGATGGCAGCCTTCATTACTAGAGTGAGGACAAAGTGCAGGAAGTCAAAAGGAGAGTGAGAGATTAAACAGAATAGATTGTGATCTGTAGTAAGGCAGAGAAATGCCAGGAAGGTCATAACTCGTATTTCTACTGCAAAGAAAAAATTATGCCCAAGGAGACACTCAGCAATGCATTATCACAAAGACATTCCCCAGCAGTGGTTGTGAGTATGCAGGTGATGAAAGCAAGATGACCATGACCATGCCTTCCTGCTCCTGGGGTTAGAAGTATAAACTCATTCAAAATGAGGCAGTGTAATTTTCATGCAGCACTACATAGGCCAGCATTAATATGTGCCAGGTGAACACCTGAAAACAGATCAGCTCACACAGAGCTGCCTTAAGTATCATTTTGTTCTTCATATTACTATTGCCCAATTTTTGATGTATAGAAATATTTAGCTTGAATCAGTAACTAAAGACTAGTCCAGCAACTTTAACATGGAAAAAAGCTTTAAAGTCCCTCCCTTTAGCTTTCCTCTAACTTCAAGGATAGTTACTTTTGTAAGAACACATGATTCATATCTACTGCATGTTTTTATTCTTACTCTATTCCTGAGGTTTTTAAAAATAGTTTGGGTTTTTCCATTCACGCTGTGATGAAGAAAAAATAATGTTAAAGCAGTGCTGTAGTATCACAGTGGTTGTACACACAGCAGAGCACCAAATTAATTCACAGCATCTGTAATGTTTGATCACCCAAGGGGAGAGATACACAAAGAAAATCAGTACCATCTAAAAGCAATTTCTGAAGCAATTTCTTCTGCAGAGATTGTCATGTAAGAGACAATGAATTTGATAAACATCAACACATTATCATTGGACCATTCAGGGTATGAGTATGAATAAAGTTTTAAATTACAGGAGGACCAGAAGAGAACGCTAGAAATGTGTTTACAGAAGAATATGAGAGATGTCTGGCATAGATACTGGACAGAAACAAGTGTTTTACGTTCAGCAACATCAGCTATTTCCATGAAATTATTGGTGCAAGACAAGGAAAAGTCCACCTCAAGATCACATCATGACACTTTTGTCCCTCTATGAAAAAACTAATTGAATGGCACTTTTCTTTTTGCATTAATTTTGTTTTCTAAACAGCAAAAACAATGCATTAAAAATTCTGAAGCATCAAATTTATCATTTTGTGTAAAACAAAAAATGTCATCATTACTATTTGCATTATATTCTAGTAATAAACAAATATATGCAAAGAATCTGGGCATTGGTATGGTGCATTCATTTGCTAAATGGGCAAGTGAAGCACAATAAATTAGGTTTTCAAAAATACAACAGGAAATTGGAGGCTAAACTTGAATTTAATTGATGATGATAGGAAAATTTTTCAACAGATATTAATAGGGAGTTTAGACAAAGTCTAAAGCGAAAACAAACAAACAAGCAAACACAGAATCCCCTCTTGGAAACTTAGGTGCTTTAGAAACCATTGCTGCCTCTATTTGTGTCAATTATGTAAGCAAGTAAAGCTTTGCTACTGGATATATCAAAAGCAATGTTACTTTGTCTGTTCTGAGCATATTAGGCATAAGTAAGATCATTCAAAATGCACAAAACAAGCCTCCACTTAGATAAGTCCCCCACAGGGCCCTATTTAGAAAATGTATTCAGAGAAAAATTAGTGTATAAAGACAACATAGATTATGGTATCATGCATAAGAAAAGCGGCCCCAGTCATTTCAAAGCACAGTAAAGAAAGAGAAGCAAAAAAGCAGAGAACCTGATTCTGTGGAACACTGATGACTGTATCTATGCTGTAAATAGAAAAATTTGTTTGCTTCAGGGAGTGCTCATGCATCTTGCTCTTATCAGCCATGGGGTAAAGTGCAATATATGTAAGCAAGCACTGGAACTGAATGCTGTAATCTAGGACTTTTGTTGGCTAAATGCTCTGAAAAAACATCACTCAATCACAAATTTTATTTTGGGTCCATCAGTCTGATAGTCTTCATAGTACAGCTTCATCACAAAATAAGCCTACTTCCACCAAAATGTAAATCCACCTTTGCTTCAAGACTTGGTCTTAGGTGATACGTGTTACTGGAGAACAAGGTGAGGGTTTTCTATTGCAAGGAATGCTTGTTTTCCAATTCTCTGCAATAAGTGTGATGACTGAATTATTATATCACAAAGACAGTAGAACGAATAATCATCACAAAACCCACTTTTTTCTTCTTCACTAAGCCCACAGCCTGGTGATCTGAACAAACATCCTGCTTAAAGACAAAAGGGCTAGTGTGTTAAACTACATGTCTAAACAGAGTCTAGAAATACATTAAGTATTTGATTGTTGCATTTTAAAACAGAGATTAAAATCAAGTTCAGTGAGCAGATAAACAACTCAATAAGCAAGTTAGAATCCACATGGATGAAAATTCTGAGCTTAAATGGGAAAGGTGCAATACTGACTCTTCTTTACTGCCCATGTGAAAAAGGCAACAGTTTCTACTGTAGGCAGATCAGAGAGACTTCAAATATGAAGAAGAAACCTTAACTGTTTAAAAGAACCTTGATTATCCTATTTGGACTGAACAAGTATAATAAACATAGTGAGAAGATCAGAGTATTACAAAACAGTCATGACTTTTTTTAGGAAATATTTAGGTTAAAGAAATGAAATGAAACCCTAGATTTAGGCAGGAGAGACATGTAACAACTGGCTTGACATCTTTTAGAGGTGCTATGAAAATGACCATAAAGGAAACATCATGACTTTCATAAAATGAAGTCACCCTTACAGACCTACTAGAATTCTCTGAGGGGGTCCAAAAGATACAGGAACAGAGATAATCCATTTCATGCAATCTACTTGTTTTTTCTAAAATGCCTTCACAAAAGGTTTTGAAAGGAATGAAACAGCCCTCTCATAAAAGCAATGTCACTGCACAGATAAATAATTGATTAGGAAGTAGGGAAGAAAAGTGCAGGAGTGGAGAAGGGCCACTGGGCAATTTTCACTTTGGTTTGTTGTGCTTAACATTTGGAAAACAGAGTGAGGAACAGAAGAAATGTTCTACTAAAATTATTTTTTTCAGATCAGAATGGACAAGAACAAATGAGAACAACTTAAGGTGAGAAACTTATGAAGTGAATGACTGCACAATAAAACTTCAAGTAAAAGTCATCATATATGAAATAATTCCATCTGGGGGAAAAAAAGTATTTACTTCCTGAAGAGAAAGCCAACTCTGAGACCACCTTGGAAATGTGATTATAAAATAGAGCTCTATGAGAAATGTCAACTTACTGTTTAACATCAATCAAAATACCCAAATCAAAGTATTTCAAAAGACAGAGGTGAAAAAAAGAATGGAATTATGCTTTATAATAAATCCCTCATTTACCTGCCTCCTTAAAACTTTGTGTAGCTTGGTTCTATCTCAAGACTTGTGCAAAAGCTCAGAGAGGTAAATTCAGGGCAAGAAGAATGATCAAAGTTATGGAATATTTTCTCACTGGGAATGGCAAAATGGGCTCTACTTTTCTACCTGTAAAAGAGCTGAATCCTAAATAAACAATAGATTGAAGAGAATTGGTTTTCTGTCTCTCATATAATAGTAGAATTTATTTTATTAAGCCAGTAAGATCCAAATTGAAGAGAAATAAAAGGAAATGATTCTGCAGGCAACATGTGAATGAAGCAGAATTCCCCAGCACAAGACTTTTTGAGTGTCATCTGTTTGGATTTACAAACAATCTGGATCTGTTTCTGCATGCAGTGAGAGTTACTTCATGAATACCTAACTCAGAAATGCAGATGTGGGTTTAACATATGCGAGTGCATTTGCATATATAGAATATATATGTCAGGGAAAATGTTGAGAGGAAGAAAGTGGAAGAGGGAAGCTTATATCTTTGTTTTGGAATGAGCTACAATTCTTTGCAAAAAGCTCACATGCATAGGAGCAACAACATGTAGATAGCTCCTAAAAGAATCTGCCTCATTCATCCCATCTTAATATCTCCTAGGGAATGCATTTCCATTCTTCCTTTAACTTTATCAATTTTGAAAGTTGAAAATTCACCAAATGAAACAAAAATCCTGTCAATCAGTGTCAGCCCACATACTATTCTAAATTTTGAACAAGCAGCAGAACTTTATAGCTCCAAATTTCACCTTTAAAATTCTTACTCTTCTCATTTTCTCAAATCAGAAAAGGAAATAATTTCCTTTCTGAGGAAGTCAGCTGTTTTTCTCCTCAAAAAAAAAAGGCTGGGCACAAGAGAATGGACAATACCTCTTTCTAAAAAATCAGTAGTGGGGCAGGAAGTTTATCATCTTTGGCTTTCCCTTAATCTAGACTGATTGATTATTATTTTATATTGATCTCTGTATAAAATATTTACATATTTTGAATGTGTGAGGAGTCTTCTCCTGTTTTTTTTTTTTTATCTGACAGTTAAAATCTCTTTGGTGTGGGGAAGAAAGACATATATTTAGCAATCAAGTGTGAGGCAGACAATAAGGGTTTACTGAAATGAACATTAAAAAACAAATTTAAAAGTGCCAAATAAAACCAAGTTTAATTCCCTATTGAGGAGCTAGTTTTTATAAGCTTATCAAGAACACCCTCTATGTTTAGGTTCTTTCATTTGTCCAGTGACTTTTTTGTGGTGCTGCACAGTACTCAGACCTCTCTAAATCCGCGGCCTTAAGGGCGAGTTAGGCAACCTCAAGAATAGGAGTTGCTTGCTTCTGCTCCACAGAAAAATGTAGTCTCTTCTCAAGGTATGATGTTTTCATCTTGTAACTTCTGCTTACACAGAAATTTTGGTGTGCAGTAGATACAGAGTGTTAACCAACTCCATCCCAAATTATTTTGTGATTCAAAGGAAAAATTAAGTCAGTTTTCAAATACTGAGCTTCCATTAACTGAAAACATATTATTAATTTATTGCAGGTCCTGCCAGACTGCAGGGAGGAATGGTAGAAAACAAATAGAAACAATTAAACTTCAAGGTTCACCTTTTAATAGAACGTGGTTTTGTTTTTTTTTGGGTTTTTTTTGTTTTTTTTTAAGCCTACTTTAAAGTACACAGAATGGTCCTATTTTGCATCAGATTTCCATAATAATTAAACTCAAATATTACAGAAAAACAGCCTGGTCACATTTCATTATAGTAAAGCCAGAGAGTTAAGTTAAGGTCAAAATTAAAACTGCTATGAAGACATGAAGAAAACTGTCTTTTGATCAATTTTTCCATTATAGTTCTGAGTTATTCAAGTTGCATAATAAAGGCCAAATACCAAAGCATCCCAATTAACACTGTACGTTTTTCTTATTGCAATTAGGCATTCTAGTTCTGAAATAGAAGGTGCATACATCTTTCATTTTTCATTTTCTCCCAACATGATCCTTCCGAGGCTATGGCAGCCAACCTATTATAAATTGTCTGGAAGTAGCAGTGCTGTCCTGAAAAGAGAGTAGGAAAATAATTGTCTCTGAAATTTATTTCTCTGATTTCCTTTTGCTGAGGGCAGGTACTAAGTTTGCTGTGACCTCTAGTGGCACAAATTATGATGTTAGTTTAGCTGTGCTTGTTTTGTGATTTGGGTCAGAGGGGCATTGTGTCTCAACTCCATTTTCTTTGCCTCTCCTGTTGACTGCAGTGCGTGGATAGCAGCCACTCTTTTATGCACCCTGTTCACAAGCTGTAAAGAATTCAGCCTCTACCGAGGTTACTTTAAGGGCATGTAAAATAAATGGCAGAAGACATGCTAAGAATTGTGTTGTAGATAACGAGACAGTGTACATATTCACAACACTGACACACCAATGTCTGTTTTTATTGTCACTGTCAGAGCAATGCACTTTTCAGTAGGGGTGAAGACAAAAAGTATTAGCTACAATGGAGACATGAAAGCAATAAAAGTGCAGTAGGACTCTTCAGTATTGCCTGCAAGATTATAAAACATTACTTCAAGGACTAAGTCCAAATATATCATAACTCTGACAGGGTTAGCTATGACAAG
>NW_005054340.1:3598875-3667179 GCF_000277835.1 Geospiza fortis | reverse complement strand
AAATAGTTCCTGCAATAGTACCTTCCGAGCCACTAGTGCAAAGTAATACCAATTCTTTACTAATGAAAAATAGACTTTTTAAAATATAATTTGCATTTTAAGAGACAATTATTTTGTTTAGGGAAGAAAGCTTAAAAATATCAATTCACTGCAGGACTGAAGAATCAGGAGTTATTGTGGAATATTGACTACTTTTGGGATGAGGAATTGGTTGGATGGTCTCATCCAGGGCATAGTGGTCAATGTTGCAGTGTCCCAATGCACATCAGTGACAAGTGGTTTCTGTACTAGGACAGTGATGATGCCTTCATCAGTGGCACTGGCAGTGGGCTAGAGCACAACCTCAGCTGAGTGCTGCAGGTAACAAGCCTGAAGGATGGAATGGCGTCCAGAAGGACCTGGACAAGCTTGAGAAGTGGGCACATGGGAATCTCTTGAGGTTTATCAAGGTGCTGCTCCTGGGTTGGGGTAATCCCTGGTATCAATGGGGGCTGGGGGATGAAGAGATGAACAGCAGCCCTGCCAAGAAGAACTTGAGGATGAAAATGGAGGAGAGACTGGACAAGACTTGGAAATGTGCACTCAAAGCCCAGATAGCCTAAAGTGTCCTGGGCTGCAATCCAAAGCAGCATGGCCAGCAGGGCCAGGGAGGGGTGAGACCCCACCTGCAGTGCTGCATCAGCTCTGGGGGCCCCAGCAGTGGAAGGACACAGATCTGTAGGAGCAAGTCCAGAGGAGGGCTGTAAAAGAGTCAGGAGGCTGAAGCACCTCTCCTACAAGGAAATGTAAAGAGAATTGGGATTATTCAGCTTTGAGAAGGCTTCAGGGTGATATAATTGCATCCTTTCAATACTTAAAGGGGCCTACAAGAAAGATGGGCACAGACATTTTAGCAGCACCTGTCATGACAGTACTAGAGGTAATGGTTTTGAACTGGAAGATAGGTTAGATATAAGGAAGTTTTTTCTATGGAGAGGGTGTTAAAACATTGGAACACTTTGCACAGAGAAATAGTCGATGCCCTGTCCCTGCTCATTGCAGGGCAGTTGGACTGCATGACTTTCAAGGTTCTCTTTCTGCCCAGACTATTCTAAGATTCTATGATTTTTAGAACCATTTATGAATATAACTCAGAATTTTAAAAGACCATTCAAATATACTGATTTATATTGGATGACCTTTCTTTTTTTTTCTTGCTATATCAAACACTTTGAAGTGTCTGTAATATCCATAATGCCATTGTTTATTGCATTGTTACCTATTTCTTTTAATCAAGAGTTTCATGTTACTCAATTTTATGCACCTTACTGAACCACCCAGACTTTGCAGGCCCCCCACACAGACAATAAAAAAAGATTAGTCTTACATATAAAATTATATGGAGCAAAACTCTGGGACTGCTTTTCTGAGTAACTTCTCTTAGCTGTCTGCTGCGGTAAATATTTCAGATTGAGGTTTTTCTCCATGTATTTATTCTTCTAGCAAGTATTTACAATCAAGCAGATTTTGTGGAACAAAATATTATGGTAACAATTATTATCTTTTTTGGTAGGAGTAAGGTCCCATTTTTATCAGCTTCAGACGCTCAATTTGATAAGGATTGACAGCTTTTAAAGTCTCTTGTGATGCCATCATTCCAGGAATTTTTTTGTTTAAAAATTGAGTTTAAGAAAGTTTTATCTCAGAATACGGCATTCTTCTGAAGAATTTTTTTTCACACTCAGTATCAGAATTAGTTCCAGAGGAGACAAGGATTTTTACTATGTCTGAAAAAATAAAACATTATGTTTTTAAAAGACATGCAACTAAAATACTTGAATGAGCTTTGGTATCATTATAGACATTTTATAATATAAAGCAATAGATGAATCTTATACAAAAACACTATTGGTTACAGTTAGTTATACTATAAAAATGAATGAAATTAATAAACCCATTTCCACTGTTGACAACTACAGAAAACCAGTGTATTCCAATAGCACTTAATATACAATTATCAAGAAATTGAGTATCTTTGGATTTTTAGAATGGAAAAGCAGATGCAATTATTATTAATAAGTTCATCTAAATCAGATATTGGTCTTGAGACACAGATAGACTTTTCAAAATGTCCCATTCTGATACCTGTGATAACTGCAATCTCTCTCCCAACAAATTCTTCCTGAGGTTGTTTGTTTGTTGTAGTTGTTTTTGTTTTTATAAATGGTTACTGAATTTTGGAGCAAGCTTTTGCAAAGCTGATAGATATCAGCTCTGTGAAGTCTGTATTGTGAGTCAGCTGTCTGTCACTGCTGTGATTGGAAAAGCTCTCTGCAGCTGAGGAGCAAATCTCCTGAACAGCCGCCAGCGGCGTGGCAAGGCTGCCTCACCCGCTGTTCAGAGCCTGCCCGCAAGACAAGTCCTCACCCCCACCCCTTTCCTTCAGCACTTGCTTTCAGTGACAGTGACAGATGCAGTGTGGCTTCTCACACATTTACTGGATGATCTATACATCCTGTTAACACTTCATCTGGGTCACCAAAGGAGTGAGGATGCTAAGATGAAGGTCCAGCAACATAACAAACACATTTTTCTTACTGCTACATCATGTTGTAGACTGTCAGTTGGAGAAGTATTTGAACTTTTCCAGTACTCTGTTTTCTCATTAACTTCCTTTAACTCTTAGCAGCAATCAAAAACTGTTCAGCTCTAGGCTGAACAGAAATATTAACACATTGCTGCATTTTTTTTCCATCTCTATATGATTTTATAGGCTAATAATTGCTTTGTTTCTCATGTCATTTCCTTGAGTCCAATATAATCTGAGAGTAATGGAAAAATGTGCACACTTCTTTCACTTTTATAGGTGCTGATAGCTCAGTTTTATTATCTGCTACCTGGTTTCCACATTACTGCCAACATATTTTGGTTTTTTCCTGTTCAGTCTCTTTATTCCAGACTTCATTTATGGTGAAACAAAAAAATCTATCTCTAACTACAGAACACAGATAAAAAAGCCTGCACAGTTCCTAGCCTAAGAAAATCATAAGGAAGGAAGCTTAGAAATCCTAAAGACTAAGAAACTTCTCTGACTTCACTGAAATTTGTAACAGATGCCCATTGGCATAATAGAAAAGTCTGAAAATTCCTTCTCCATGACTTCTTTTGGGTAAGAAGTCTAATATTTTCTAGTCTACTAGTAAAAGTGGAAATAAAAATAATTTCCCTAGTCACAACTTTTAATGTCCATAATCATACCACCAGCTGACTTTTACTACTTGCTTGCAGCTCCTTAAACTCCATGTAACTTTGTAACATATGTGAAAATTTGACCAACAAATTTGTTTGGAGTTTGCCTTTGAGTGACTCCAATGAGTATTAATGAATAATAGGGGAAAATTTTCAAAAGGGAGCACAATACATTAAATGCATCACCCTCTTTAAATGTCTGTAGAAACATTACTGAAATATTCCAAGTAATGCTAGATTCAGTAATATAGCAAAAATCAGAAAATCTCATGACATGATCAGAAAATTTTATGCTGAGTAGTGGAGATGCAAAGTAATTAATCCTAATAGTAAGGATATTAGTAACTATAAAAGATTACTGACATAAAACATCCAGTTGTGTTTCTTTTTGGTCTTCTAGGCCAAAAAGAAATCAAGCTTTAATACATTGCAAATATAATCAGCATTTAATGTGCTGTAGCAATTCTAAGTCCTTATGAAAATTTTTAAGTCTGAGAATGTGATATTTTGAAGTTATTCACCAAAGCAAATTTAAAACATTTGCCTAAACTATTCCGTCAGTACTTTGTTCCTCTGCCTTCTCTATGTCATTTTTAAAAGGAAGGACAGAAGAGTCAGGTTGCCATTTGAACATTGATCAGTATAGTCCATTGTAAAAAAAAATGTAGGTAACCAAAATTTCAACTTCAAAAACTGTCAAATTCTTGTAACCTGGGGAAAAATTCTGAAAAAAGAAAACAAAATCTAAAAACCTCATATTGTTGTATCAACCTAAAGGCAGGTTTTCAATTCTAAGCAAAAAAAAAAAGTATAATTCAAAGTGTCTGAGCTGTCCTGGCATTCTCCTTTGGTCTTGGCTATTTTAGACTGTCTCACCATTTTATGCCTCTCTGGATCAGCATGAGAGTTGAATCTTTCTTGTTTTCCCTCATACCTTTCTCTCCACCCCAGCTGAAAATACTCAGCTAATGAGTGGGAAATTACTTTAAGAATTAAATAGAAAGCATGAGGAATGTAAAAGATGGAAGTATGAATGGAAGCAATAATTACAAGTTGATTTTATGTAAACCAGAAAGAGACACTGTAGTTCTAAAGTGTAGGCCTAGATGCTGATAGTTACCATTGCAGGAAGGAGATGCAGAACCAGAACCAAAACTCTTGAAGAGGAATAATTGTTCAATTGTTCAAGGAGGTGAACCAACTTACCTTTTAGAATTAACTTTTAGGAGCTTACATCTACAGTAAATAAGCATGACAGCTGCCACTGGCAATTGGTTAAGAGGGAGAATTACTAAATAGTTTACAGTGGCAAAATGCCAAGGGAAAGTCATTACAGGCAATGCTGTGTAAATGCTGCTAATGCACATGAGACAACTTTAAATAGACAGCAGTTTACAAGGGGTTTGATAATTTAAAACAAGTATGCTTCTTCATGCCGAAGCTGAGCAGTTGCTTATCTTACAGTAGACGACATGCAATGTTACCACTCTGTACTACAAATCAGAAGTTTGGGAATTCCCGTGAAAAATGGAAATATTTTCTGTGCTCAGAGAGTTTCTCATTTATATGAAAAATAACCTATCTGTGTCAGCTTGCATGAATGGACTGCCAAAATGAAACTCAGTGTTTCCTGAGTATTTCATCTAGATAGCTTCAGCTGAGATTACACAGACAGCTATGTTCAAATTACATTTTTCAACAAGGAAAGAAATAAAAAGAGATTTTAAACAAGCCACTTTTTTCTTCCTTTTCCCTGAGTTAAATTATGCATTGGATTGGTGCTTCTCATGATATTCACTAATAAAAAAGCTACAGCTAAAAGAAGCACCAAAGTTGTTACTTTTTCCTATGTGTCAAGAAGAAAAGCCAATACATTTTGTTTTCATATAAATGCAGTCTACATCACAATAGGTAATAATAATGTTTAATACTAAATGCTCAGGTTCAATATGACTGACTGATTACCTATTTAGTACATGAGCTTCCTAAAAACTTTTTTTCCTCTTCAAAATATTCTGAAAGGTCTCTTGATTCAGTCAAGATTCTAAAGTTGCAAAGGTAAATAGAATGAAAGAAAGTGTGTCCAAATACATTTATATATGCATCAGTAGGCATTTGTGAAAAAGAGAACAGTACAGATTCAACAGCAGCAGAGAACATATGGATACAGCTAAGAATGAGGGTTTGATTTTTAAAAATCTTTTGCTTATACGAAAGAGTGCTATTTTCTCCTTTTAGAATTTACAATTATGCTATAGTCTCATAGATTATTTTAATGGGGAGGCAAAAAACCCTGTAATGAAAATTTCAAACTTCCTGTCATTGAATTCCTTCCCTAAGGTCCCAGAAAATGTAAGTTCCCTGTACTTACTGTGAAGCCTTATGAGTGCATATGGAGCAAACAATTGAGAATTGTCAGTTCCTGACTGCAGTACAAGGAAAAAGTAATAGAACAACTAATTAGAATAGTATTGCTTCACTACAATTTTTCTCTTGGGAAAACAGCTACTGCAGAAGGGCAGTGGAGTCACAGACCATGCATCACCTTGTTTACACTTTTTTTTTTTGCAATCACTGCAAGTACTGTGGATTCAGCTTGCTATGACACCTTCAGTAGTGTAAGCTTTTCTTCTCAATTTTTTAGACATTAAAGTGCCTAAATAAAAAGGACACAGAATCTTTAAATCTCAGCAAAAAAACCCACAGACTCATAAATCTATTCTCTTGATTCAAGGATATGTTACCACCTTTGTTTTTTAGGATTTGACTGTTTAAGGTTTTTGCCCGCCACCACTATTTTCTGGTAAAGAAACCATATAATCAAAACTTTGAAATTTCGAGGTACTAATAGAATATTGGTAATTTATTCAGAATTGTACCATGAATATTCAAATCTGGAGGGGAAAGCACTCCTAGGAGACATTTGCTTTCCCTCTAAAATCCATAAATTTTAATTTTCCTTGAAGTCCTTATTATAAGTCAAATCAAATTATTCTGAGAATCAGGCACTATGTAGGAAAAAATAGCCAAATCAAGCTTCTCTTACATGGATACTTCTATCTCAAAATACCTATTACATATCTAAGGAGAAAATGCAAAACCAATTAAAAAAACACTTATATGGAGAGAACAAAAGTGTGGAAGTGAATAGAAAGTTTAAATTCAGAAGTTTAAAAACTTTCTCAGAGGAAGAGGATGACAGCTTTACAGAGCAAAGATATTGCAGGCTATGATGATACACAGTACACTTTGCATGTGGAACAAATCCTATTTTTGTTAGACATCACCTGGATCAAATTGAGATAAGGATGACACATATAGTCATGCAATATTTCTTTTTTCAGGGGATGACTGTCAGATTAAAACTCTGTGTTGTTAAGTATATGACAAGGTTCCTGCCTGTAAACTCCAGTTCACACATTTTAATTTTTTCACAGATACTCTGATTAACAAATATAAGAGGCATGGTCTTGCGTGAAATTTCAAGAGTACTTTGTCATTTGAAAGAATCAAATATATAGGCAGTATATGAATCCTCAATATAGGTGCTATCCATGAGTTTCCAAACCATGAAACATTATAGAAATGTATGTTTAACCTTTTTTGTTTTTTTAGAAAAAGATAGAAGGACGCAGGCAACATGAGTCAGACTATAATTTCAGGGATTCATCATTTTCATCCAAATTGCAAAGACATTAGGATTCTCTGGAGTTCTCTAAATCCAAAAGAATTATGAAGAGTCATAACAGGCAGTAAAAGGTCGAAAGGCCACGAGCAATAATGACTGAGTTATTAAGGCTGGAATAGTTAATAGTATGATATCGGGAACCATTTCCAAGCAAAAGTTTCTGACTAGATGCAAAATATTTTTTGAAACCTTTAAGGAAGAGCAAGCTGCTCAATGTGTAATTTATTTCTATTACTTTTTCAATAGATTGAACTTCCTTTCTGGATTTTCAGTCACAAAGTATAAAACATTCAGAGAACACACACAAATAAATCAAAGAGCCCTGTGAGGCTTTCCCAAAACCCACTGAAAATGTAGCATTAATAAACTGTAAAGGATGACTGAAAGAGGATAAACTAAATACAAAAGTGAAAGAGGATGGATTTATGTTGAATATTAGAAAGAAATTCTTTGCTGTGAGGGATTTGAGGCACTGGAACAGGTTGCTCAAATGAGCTGTGGACGTCCTGTCCTTGGAAGAGTTCAAAATCAGGTTGGATGGGAGTCTGAGCAACCTGGTCTAGTGGAAGTGCCCCTTCACGTGGCAGAAAATTTGGAACGAAATGATGTTTAATGCCCTTTCCAACCCAAAGCACTCTATGATTCTATATTCTTCAAGATGAACAAAATTAAAATGATGTGTCAGTGACAGTTTCCTTTAAAAGGTATTTATTCAATATTCTTTTATGAACAGTTGCAATATTTTTCTGTTAATTTAAATATTATGTCCAATGACCTACAATACCTTTACAATTGTGTTTTGCCTGCAGATGAAAACTATCACATTTTTTAAAATTACGAGTTTTCCACTGAGTTTCTGATGGTTCAGAAAGACTGTTTGATGCTTGTAGCCTGCATATTACAAGCATTTTCCTCAATATTGAGATAATGGTAATGGAATAAGAACACAAAGAGGATAACACAATCCAATCTATAGATAGAAAGGGCAGTATATTGGATCCCTATTTAAAAGTGAGCCTTGCGTGTCTACTAAACTTTCACCAATCCTATAATGATGCATGCAAATTCACACCAGCCTTCCAATATAATTTCAGATACATGCCAATTATTTGCAAAAATGTAATACATACCTAAACACCCTGAGTCAGAAATCTCCATTAAGAAACATATATTATTAAAAATATCTATTTCTTTTGTGCAAATAGAAATTACTGATTCTGAGGAAAATGGAGTAAGTCTTGAATCATTTGTTTTCTTATACATCAAATACATTGAATAAATTTCAAACTGTGCTGATCTCTAAATCAGACAACAGCTGACAGATACAGTTTTTGTAAGAGATATCTGTTTAAAATTTTCTTATTATGGTACTTTTAAAATTGCTATAAACAGTACTGAAACTGTAGTATAACTGTAGTATAACTGTAATATAAGTGTAATATAATTTTTAAAGGAAATAAATTAATATAGTACCCCTATGGACAGATTAAGAATGAAGTTTATATCCAATTATTTTCTTTACCTTAAAGGCATTTCCTTATAAAGAAACTGCAAATAAATTCAACTCAGTGAGACTGAAAATGTTACTGAAATATACCTAAGTAATTCCATATAGAATTCCACAGGGAAACTATTTTAAGGGGGAAAGCATTACTTTTGGCAGTAGTTAAGAAACAAAACCTAACAGATTTGGGCTTTGCACAGAGGTTTCTGCTTCACAGAAAAATAGAATTTAGAAACAGTCAGAATTCAAATGAACCAAGCAAGTATAAGATTGTATCAAAGGTTCTAGTAATATATTTGTTAATGTCATTTTCAGCAGTAAATTGTATTAAAGAGAAAGAAATATGTAAAGAAAATTCCTTGAAAACACAACACTTTTTCTAACTATAAAGGTATGTTTCTGAAAAACTCACCTCCCTGATTTAAAAGAAATGACGTGAAACTTTGCTAGCTGTTATGCGTTACAGTGCATACTTTTTGAGGTTTATTCATTAAAAGAGGGGGAAAAGCACTACAGACAGACTATTATATGAAGCCTGACGTTTTAACAAAAACAGTATTATACATAGTTCAATAAAAATATGCTTATCTACTATATATCCTAGGATGTTTTCCTGACTTGACATCAATGGCATCCATTTATTCCACTATTATATCTCATCCAATAATACAAATTTCAATGCTTGTTTGTTTGTTTGCTTTTCCTGATTTAAAATCTTGCCAAATACACCAAATGTTATCTTTACTCCTTAGGCTCATACATAATGCAAGTATGAGATGTATGGAATTGTATTTGAGAGTAAAGTATACCTGAAATTACAGTTAACAACAGTTAATAATTCTAGGTTTCTCAGTATCCTCTATTTGTTTCCTTTTGAAGATGGAGTATGAAAGACTGTTTAAGATCTCACTTTAAGATCTAGGAAGCATAGAATTTTGCATTCATTCAGAATATAAAGACTTTTTAAAAGATTAGTTACTTTTTACATGTTCATTAGTTTACATGTACATTAGTTACTTTTTACATGTTCATGTCATAAAAAACGAAGCATTAAGCATACGGTGCCCATTTTCTAAACTCTGTTATATCATTTTGCATTTTCCATTTAGTAATAGCAGGAGAAAACAAATATGAGCAATGAGCTATCAGGAAAAACGTGACAAATCTGGTGGTTAACTCTATCCTGTCTCACCATTGAATAACACATCCCACTGCTAAACCAGCGAAATGCTGGGTGAACACTTGGAAAAACAACAATAGAAAGTGCATACTTTGAGATTAAAATAATCCAGACTGAACATGTCTCCCTCATTATTTAGGGTATTTCTGTAGATATTCCAGATGAGAATACTTCTGAACAGAGAGATGAGGAAAAGAAGCCATACTTTTCTGGATAGTCTTGTAGATAATTATGGACATATTTTTTTTTAAGTATATACATTGTGATGTTATCTTTAGAAATAACCACTGCCTCTTCAACAATGGTAGCTCCAATTCTGTTTCTTTAAGAGAAGAATAATAGATTCCGATAACATATAATAATTATGATTACTATTTCATCTAAAAAGCCTGTTTCTGTGGGAGATAATAAGTACACTGGGTAACAAGAAACAGTAAATAAAGCTAAGAATAAAACCACCAAAAAGGGGGGGGATGTTAATAAAGGACACCATCAGTTACAATGCAGCTAAAGGACTGAATGCTCAATGTTTAAAAATCAGTTTGAAAAGGAATTTCTCCATACAATCCTTTAGAGTTATAAGTAATGGGAAATAAATCCCTCTTGGATTTTATCCCCAGTCTTTAGATTTTAACCAGCTACATTTTCATTTATTAAACATGCTTCTTTTTTTTTATTTTCATTTTTAGCTTTATCAAACCTTATTGGTCATCTCTGAAATTTGCGCATTTTCATAGGAGAATGGAAAAAATTCCAAGTTGCGTGGAAAACTTCAGTATATTTGAATTTTAATTAATTCATACTCCCAAGTGTCAATTTTAAAAGTGAACCACTTACAGCATCTTGGAATTTAAAGATAGAAACCACTTTAATGATGGTTTGAAAAATTCAGATAACATTCTGACACACTAATTTCACTGTCTGCCAAAACCAATCATGAACAGTTTCCAAATGACAACACAGGCTAAGTTGGTCTTTTTCTTATTTTTTTATGTCTTTATTTAAATTTCATCCGGATGATTGGACAGCATTATGCATGATGTAAAGCTGTTACTAGAAACAGGAGAAAAACAGGAAAGCCCTAAGCACCTAAGTACTGATGGGCTAAACATGTCCTTCAACAGCTTGGGATAAACCAAAACATGTCACTGTCAGCTAACCTGATTATAATAGTCTGATTCCTAACAACATCTTCCACAGAGGTTAATGTTGTTGACAGGATTCGGAGTTTTCCAGGCTTCTTACTTAGCTTTTACTGTGTATAACATACCTGAAAAAGCCTTGAAAGCTCTCTGAGTATATTTTGAAAAAGGCAGTTTCACTTTCTGCTTATCTAGAGCACTGTAACTCCTGGCATTCCTTCCCATTAGCCAATCTACTATAACTATCCATATGCCTTTCTGTAGAATTTTAGTGTAACCTTAAATGAACATCATTACAATATGCATACCAACAACACTGGTTTCCAAAGGCTGAATCACCTAAAACATTTTCTCTACTGTTCACTCATGAAATAATAATCAGCTACTAGAAACACAAGTGACACTGACGGTCTTTAAAAACCACAGCAAAATTCTGGCAGTGAGTAGCACCATAGAAAGTCAAAAACATAGAAAAGTACATTCCTGGCAACATGTTGTACTAGAGAAGTAACCTTCCTATTTTACAGAGGAGATGGAACCATGGAAGCAAAAATTATCCAACACACATTTCTCTTTGTAGGAATCAGACAGTTCCAAAGGACCCGATTAGACTGGAAGAAATTCAAGCAGACTTTCAAAAAGTTGACCTTATATAAAAAGTTTATTATGCTTTCCTGAGTGAATAAAAATACATCAGTATTTGCCCAGTCTAATGTTCTTTAAATCAAGATAATTATTTCATGTTTACCGCTGTCTCTACTGTAGAAGGTTCTTTATTGTAGTGTATTTGTACCTAAATTCTGCTATAATCTTTCTCAGACACTAACCACAAATACTGCTCAGTAGGAGTAGGACAAGAGAAAATGGAAAAAAAAAAAGAGGAAACACAGCTACCATTAATACCAGTAGTAGTAGACTACTTAAATATTAAATGTATTTTGAGGGAGGAATATCTTATATATCTATATAGGATCTATCTGAAAATTTCTTCAAGTGCCACATAAGACATTAAAATACTGGGGGGATACATAAGTACAAAAACAAATTGAGAAGAAAAAGCATGGAAGTAGATATGTATGCGAAGGCAAAAAAAAATCTTTCTTTCTACTGAAATTATGTAGGAGGAATTCTTGTCCTGTTTCTAAATATGTGGATGATTTTGAGCATATTCTTTTCATTACTGAGTGAAAGTTTCCTCTGTTTCAACATTCAGAGTAGCCATGACCTGGGAGAGATGGAACAAGGTCAGCACAGCATGCTGGGCACATCAGTAGCCCTTGGTTGTCCTTGGTACAGAGAATGAGCTCCAGGAGCTCCATAAAGCAAGTGCAAACATGTCAGGGTGTTGGTGTTCCTCTGAGCAGATGTTGATTAGGTAAGTTCATAGTAACTTTTATTAAAAAGCATTAGAGCTGCACAAGCAGAGCACAGAAAAATGTGTATGCTGCAAAATGTGCAATTCAAGAACTGAAGAGTTGGAAGAAACAAGAAAGACATCTGGCAAGAGCAAAATAAGGCCTGAAACAGGTGGATCTTCCTCTATTCTTTTGAGGATGCAAGAAGTATGAAAAACCCAACCAACCATAAAACCTCAACAAGAAAAATAAAATGAAAAGAAACAAAAATACACCCCAAAAAAAAACCACCAAAAAAGCATAAAACCCCAACCAAATAAGAACCTTACACTGACTGAGGGAAGAAAATGAAGGAAAATTATGTGTATTTTTTTTCCTGCTCTCAGGCCTGATGAGCTCAACCTTCATGGCTAAGACCAATGAGGACCAAAGACAACAGTCAGCATTGAGAGCCAGCATCAATCCTGGTGAGCTTTACTTAGTACTGATCAAAACAAGATAGTTAAGGACTGTTTTTCTGAGAATCTAATGACTGATGGTCATTAAAAACAAACCACTGCTCATGTGTACCCCTAATGAACATCAATCCAGTAAAGCACTGTTTTAACTTTTTTAACTGGTTTGATTTGTCAGTCTTCCAGGCACCCCATCAAGGCAATCCCACAATCTCTGATGTATATATACATACACACACACAAAAATATATATATATATACACACACACACACATTCAGTTACAGAGTGCACCACATTTTTAAGTCCTGAAAACATTCAACATTTCTGTCACAGTGTTGTTATTTATTCAAAAACCTTCCAAGCATACAGTTACAGATATATTCATGCTTGGTTTTTGCCTGCTGAGATGCTGGTTTATGATGTGTAGATGGCCATTTATTCAGAATGAGCTGAAATAGGAATATCTTCTAGTTGTCAATTGTGCAGTTGTTAAATATGGTTGGCCATGACTTGACATTTAGGCATTTTATATTGACATCAAATTTTAAATCAGATGAAATAAAGATGTTATAAGTTGTTACAGAAGATTTAAAGAGAATCTTAACTCAAAGGAAAAACTTAGGGACATAGTCATAATTTCTTTTTTCTCCTCCACTCATTTCTAAATAGTCAAGGGATAAGACATTTTACTCCATCTTTGATAGGCCTTATTTCTAAATTAACTTATTTAATATATCTAGTGATGATACACATGAGTACCTTAATAGGATGTGGAACTGAGTTTTAGAATGTCATAATTCAGGAATGTCAGGAGGAGACCACTGATGCTGGTTACTGAAGAATGTTTCAATTAAAAATTAAGAAAACATTAATTACCCAAGTTTTCACTTTGTATCCTTTGCATAGAATACATGCTTCAGGAACAAACATTGACAAAATAATCTGGAAAGAATACAACTTGTCGCCAAACTTAATTTTTTTGGGGAAGAAATATTAAGGGTAGTAGGAGAAAACTGAAGACAATAAATATTTTCAAACATATTCCGAAAACAATAATATACAAATATTTAGAAAACAACATAATTTGTGAAGGCTTTACATATAACGTGCTAAATTAATCTGTTAGAGCTTTAGAACTAAGCATTGGCTGAAAAAACCAAATCTTTATCAGCAAACCGTGTTAGGTATAGAGCATAAAACTGTCAGTGGTCAAAGCTGCCCAGCAGCCTGAACTTGGAGAATTAATGCTTGTTTCTGAAAATACTTTTTTTGTCAACACCCAATAAACTCTTCAAGATTATTTACTCCATTCATATCCAAAGAAGAACTCAGGGTCCAGACTTGAGCATTGTTGGACCATTTCATTCTACATCTATATTTATATAAAGATATAGGATATTATAAGAGCATTTTTCACCTTGTACATCTTCATCTCTAATTGGATATAGTTATTTTGTTTATTTGTCTATCACAGCAGCATTAAATGTAAAACTCCATATTACTTCACTAGTAACAATTAAATGTATTTAGACTTTGTGTTGAACATTCCTGCCTTTGCTTGGGGAAAATGTCAAGCCACAAAATTTCTTGTATCTCCTTTTGTCGGGGTCTGTAATAACAATAAAAAAGAAAAACCTACTAGAATAAATTTAAACTCACTTTTTGGTTAACACAAAACCTTCAGTTATAAAGATCTAGAGTTGAAAATTAAAGAAAAGCACTGAACATAGTACATGGCATAGGATGACTGTAAATTAGCGTTCTGGTGTAGTTGCAAAGACAAATATAATCCTAATATTAGGATAAATATTTTCATCAGAGAGCAAGAATTACTAAGTGCAGGGAGTCTTAGAGAGTTTTATTTGGAATATCAGGTCCAACTGTGGGTATGCACGTTCATCAAAGAGAAATATGGAGAATGGAAATCTTATCCTGTAAGTGAAGACCAGAAGAAGAGGACTGTTTTCACCTGGAGAAACAAAAGGTGACAGGAAAGAATTACTACAGAGAAATGTGGCAGAAATAGGTCTAAGCACAGAAGGAATATACGCAAACTCTAACCTAGAAAGGCAGGAGTAAAAGACACGCAAAAAGCTGATTGCTCCTTGGAATTTTCTAAGTTTAAGAAGTGGGCTAAATGACATATTGCTGGAAAACTAGAAACAAAAGATCACTTCCACTTCATATGCACTAATAATCCCTATTCTGAACTGCCAGAGAAATAGAGTAGAATAATAATTTTAAAAGAAATAAAAATCATAAGCTGTCTTCTGTAAGTGGCATGCAAAGGCTTAGAAAGGCTGACTAATTTAGGATTATAGAGGAATTAAATCTATTTTGATCACAAAAGACTACATATTAAATATCTACTTAATATACAATGACTGAGAACTTTCCTGACTTTTACATCAAAATGTCTGCTAAGCAGTCCCAGTGGTGCCCAAAAAATACAGAATTCTGCAGAACAGCTTCTCAGCCATTTCTTGCAGGTCAGGGGTAAGAAAATTTAGTATATTTCTTTCACTCCGTATAACAATACCTATGTGTTGATTTCAGATATATCTCCTTAAAAAAAAGAAAAAAGAGAAATCAGGACCTGAATAACCTCAAATATTTTTCTGCCTCTTTTTTTTTTTTCACATGCAGTGATGTCAAAGCACAATAAATTAGCATAGATCTATAAGAAAAATCTAAGTCTAAAACATTCCAATTCTTTACAATTATTTTAAATATTTTCTCTGATCTTCATCTGAATACATACTCTGAACTAACTATGCCCGGACTTCAGACCCCAAATTACTTATAAAAAATATATTTTTGCAATAGCACCAAAGAATTTAGTTTTTTCTGCCCTGTTTTTATGGTATTCTTTCTATTGCTAGATTATTATATTTTCTGTACTAATTCCTTAAAATTAAAATGCATATTCAACTATTCTTTTCCTACTGTGCCCCTCTAACTACTAAAGGTTTAAATACTTGCCATAAATGCTTCCCAAGATATGAGAAGTAGATTTATACCCTAAAGGATTTATTATTTATCAGAAAAATGACACATCTTGTCTAAGTGAACTTTAAGATTTCTATTATTCATACTAATAAATTAAAAGTGTGCTAAATCACTGTCATTCTTTAAAAATACACAATTTTTTTTCTTTTGGTAATTCTGACAGAAATGCATGCACTTCTCTGCTGATGTTCTATTTGAAAGAATTAAATGCAAGTATGTTTACAACATTTTGATACTCATTGCACTCTACAGTAAAAATCTAAAGTCTACTGATTAAAATCTACTAAAAATGTCTAAATCTAATGTCTAGATGTACTTAAAATGTCTAAAATCTAGTGATTTTACTTAAAACTAAAAATATTTTCAAACAACTCTGGGTATAATTGTTTTTAATTCCATGTAAACAAAACTTCATGTAAGTTGTTTGGTAGCATTTGTCTAGAAATTTTAATTAGGAAAGACCAAATGGTTCATTTGATGTTCAAACCTGATTTCCAGCATTAATGGATAGATGAATAGCTATTAATACATTATCAAAGAATATAAAAATTGTATGAGGTTTTTACTAAAAATAATGTGCCCTTTTGATGATTTCTTTTGTGTGGAAACCCAGGGCACAGGGAATATTTCTCTGTCTGCTGTGGGGTGCCCTGACCCCCAGGAGAGCACTGACTTTGACCCTCATTCATGTAGAACATTTCCTAGACTTCAAGATAGACTAGAATCCACAAAAGTGTGAAATAAATTATAGAGAGTAGTGTAGGTGTATCACTTGGTGAGAAATTTAGGTTTTGGGATTTTTAGTATGTTCTGGATGAAAACAAAATGGAGGGCACAGGATGTTGTCCTGGGTTTCTTCTTCCTGCTTCTTCTTCCTTCTTCTTCATGGGTTTGAGTGGCATTTTGTAATTGGGCAGAAAAGTCCACATTGTGGGCTCTGTGGGATCAGTTATTGGGTTAAAAGGGGAAATTATCTAGGTGTCAGTTCTTAATTGGATAATTTTGTCTTAAAAGACCTTGTAACAAGAGATAGTTAGCCATTTTATGCTTTCTAATGCAAAGCTGCCAAACTCACAGTAGTGAGACTGTTTTACTGATAAGAAATAATAAACACTTGAGTCCGAACATGAACTACTGTCTCAAGTGCCTTCAATCCAGACCCAGGGAAACTGACGACTGGTACCGCTACACTTTTGCTCAGAGGCAGAGATCAAAATAGTCCACTTTTAATCAGAGGTCAAATAGAAAAAGAAAAGGAAAAACAATCTCTGGTTTCCAAGACATAGAGCCAGTAAGGAGCTTCATGTGGAAACTTAAGTGAAGGGAGAGACGTTTCCAACAAAAGGATCTAACGAATTAATACAGAGATACCAAAGGCAGATTTAAATAGTTATGTTAACCTCTTCTCATAAAATCCTGAATCTGGCAGTGACTGTTACAAATTTTTCTACTGCTGCAGACTTTTGAAATAAGTCTAGAAATTTAAACTTTTCAAATATGTTCAGTTTCAAACAGGAATTAGTATTTGACATTTTTATATCATGCATTATGTGGAGGTAAAACCAGATCACTGATATTGTTCTTTCTGACTTCATAAGCTCCAAATTCCTTGTTTGGGCACAGAAAGCATCCTGGGCAAGAGAACATTCTTCATTTTGCAGAGATATTCTGCCATCTCTCCGATTGATTCTTAATCCATGGCAGTTCTCCATTTGTATTTAAGGCACTTTCACTGTCAAGATTTTGATTTCTGCTAATTAGTCTTGTGATTAGGAGACTGCAATTCAATACTGTCATCAAAGAGTATTTTCAGTTTATGGTTTTTCTCATTTTTCCCTTCAATGAAGTGGTTTTCATTGTCCTCTTCATGCATCCTGACAAGCAGCATGTATCACAAAGAAATGGCACTGCAGAGCCCACTTTTAAGAGCAATAGGGAATTTTCAGCACATTTTGCAAGATTGTTGTTTACGGAATAGCTCCAACATAACACTTTGTCAGCACATCACATATCTGGGGGTGTATCATGACTATAAATCCTGAACAAAAATTTTGTTGCAGAGGACACCAACGTGTACCAGGGAATGTAGATTTCAAGTGGCAGCTGATAAAGGCCACATTACTTTTCACTGCTTGAAGTCCAAGTTTTCCTGGTGAAGAATTGGTATTAAGCAAGACCAAATATCTTTGGCGTGGCTACCTTCCATGCACAGATTTGCTCATGTAAAATCATTAGACTCTAACTAGTTGTGTGACTTATTAAAAGACTGCAGACAAATATACTTCACAGAATGTCTGCTTTGGGGAAATGTATGTATTGAATAATTTTAAAGAATGTTGCATTGTATTGGCAACTCTTTGCGAGAGAATTATCTGCTACAATAGTCACAATCAATGTTCACAAACTCTTGATCCAATTTTAAAGTAAAATCCATGCTGAATGCTCAGTTTTAATAGATTTTTACTAAATTAGTAATGCAAAATAAAATTTTAACTTGAGAAATATTATCTTTGCAAGAAACCTAAGATCCCTCAGTGACTAATCTAGTTTTGCTATGTTGCTGCAATTATAATCAAATTTTAAAAATTCCTCTGGCACAAATATCTGAAAAGCATTTTTTTTCCAAACTAATTTCTTCTTGGGGAATCGGGATCTGTTTCTGCTTTACCAGACATGAATGTCACAGTGCAACTATCTCAATGCAGTATTTTCCTTCAAATCAGCTGGTAGTCAAAAGGATATATAACTGACTAAACATTGTTCTCTTTCTTCCTCTCATCTTTAAAGTTTTCTATTCTGTACTGATGTGAAATGTTAACTAGCATTAGCTTCATTACGGGCTCTTTTATGTTCTTTCCTGGTAGAATGGGAAGCTCTTAAATGATTTTTTTTTCCTCCATGGAAGTACTGACTATCATCAAATAACCCACTAGTCATAGTAAACATGTCCACTTAATTTTTAAAGACTGAATTATAAGACAAATTTCCTAAATCTTTAGCTGTTTTCATGAACTTTCCATAATGAACTTATTTTTCAGCCATCCTTCCAAGACAGAAAAATTAAATGAATCCCAAACACAAAAAGTTGTTATTCCCTCCATTTCATGCATTTAATAAGCTAGGACTGTTTTTTGTTTAAAAGTACATATTTTAAAACAGATGACTTTCCACCAAAAATGCTGTCCATATAACAGAATTCCCACTTTTCAGGAATAGAAAAGCAAATACTCTCTTCATAGAGCTACAAGAACTATACAAGAAAAGCTTAAACAGTAATTTTTCCAGCAGTAGCTCAAAAACCTGAGTCTTGTTTTGGTTTTTATTTATTGCCTGGCCATGGTTTGGTATTTGGTGGTTTTCGTTTTTTTTTTTTTTGGTTTGGGGGTATTTTTCCCTCTTCCCCTGGGATTCCAGCCTCACTGAAACCAATATAATTTCCTTGGTGTATTTGTATTAAGAGAAAGACACCTCTAAAAGCACTGGGTACCCTTTCTTCAGTACAGAAAATGTTCTGCTTTCTTCCCAGGTGAAGGTTACCATTTAATTGTTTCTTAAAAAGCTGCTTAATTTGAAAAAAATCCATTAATTCATCACTAGTCATAATCATCCCACAAGAGAGACAGTAAGGCAAATGATTCAATTGACATAATAAGCAAGAAATGTGTTATCTTTAACTTTTACCAGTGCAACGTGCAGCAGAAAAGCATTACAGAATGGAATATTGACACTGGGAGCCTGTTGCCTTGAAACAATGAGTTGGATACAGCTGCTGCTGAAATGGTCATCAAACACCCCAAGATGTTATTTTGACATTTCATTCCTTGTTTTTTCTGCACGTCATTTGTCTTTATTCTCCCTTCCTCAGAAAACACATTTTCTGAAGGGTCTTTGCTTTACTTTTATGTTACTTTAACTTTTAGGTTACTTTACAGTTCCCTGAGTTTAGGTCAACAGAACACTGTGCACATAGCTTCCAAACAGCCAGAAGCACGTCATGAATACCACTCTATGTTCAGAATTCCCCCAACAAGGCTGCCAGCAGCAGCTTTACCGGGAGCACGCTCGGTCCCAGCGGCCGCAGGGCCAGCCCAGCCCGGCCGGGCTCTCTCCCAGGCCGCAGGGCCATCCCTGCCGGGTCTCTCCTGCCCCCGGCCCTGCTCCCGCTGTCCCCTCGGGGCTCGCAGGGCTGTTTCTGGCTCGCTTCCCCCGGCTCAGCCCTGGCTCTGGGCAGCGTTTTGCCCTCCCTTGCCCAGGCTTTCCCCGGGGCTGAGGGGCTCAGCCGTGCCCTGCCGCTGGCGGGGGCCCCCCCCAGCCGCTGGCAGCGCCTGGGGCCGGCCTGGGCAGCCCCGGCAGAGCCCAATCTGCTGCCAAAACTTGTGCCTAATATAGGTGAAAATGCCGACTTCCAAAGATTTTATGATTATTTAAGTACACTGCTATTCTGCCTGCAACAAGAAATATCAAAGTGCCTGTGATTTTGACTGTGTTTGTTCTTTGCTTTACTTCATCTCAAACAAATTTTACATGGGTCTAAAGTGAAGTTTGAACTTTTCCAGGATATGTCAAGGATTAGGTAAACTCAAGAATTAGGTAAAATTCAGTCAAGGATTGAGACTGTAAAGAAATAACCCTTAAATAACAATCTATTACATATGTGACAGTAAATATCTTCTAAGGCTCTTTTAAAAATAGAGGTCTCTTGGTCCTGAACTAACAGCCAAGCCAACATCCTGTCCATCTTAATATATTAACAGCCTGCCATAAAGAAATTAAAATAACTTATAGAATCACATATAGATTTGTGGGTTTGTGCCTTCACAAAATTTCTTGAAGCAACTGAGTTTGCTTTACCAACAGAATACTCAAAAGAAACACTCAGGAAGTATACAGGAAGAATTCCCTTGGATACCAGATGCACTCTCACCTGCTTCCTAGCCCAGTGGAAGGATCACTGATGTGTTCTCTTCTTTCATTTCATGTCTTTTCTACTATCTTGCAGAAAACAAGAGTTTGCCCCCAAGAGTCTGTCTAAAGAACAGAAATGGCAAATGGAGACAATGTTAGAACTTGACTTTGAACATTTTAGTTTAATACTTCCTGGTCTTTATTTTTAAACAAATCACCATCAGCTGAGTTCTGATGTTAATATGATGAGAATACAGATGAATAAGATATTTTTCCACATTAGAGAATTCCAAATTTCATATTTTAATCTACTTCACTCCTACACATTAATTGTCATACATTTAATATACACTTAACACCTACCATATTATCATTATAGACACCTACTCAGCTAATCAAGGAGTTCAAAAATTTCCCATTGCTTGGGGGAAAAATTAAGCATATCACCATTATCTAAAGCAAAACTACAGAAACCACTCAAATATGCTCTGCTTACTATGGTAACAAATCAAATTCCATAGTTCAATTGGAATTTAAATTATTTAAGTTTAGAGCCCTTGCCTAATATTTATGGCCAAAGTGGTTTAAATTATAAATGACAAGATTTCAAAGTTTTTATTCTTCTAATTTGAATTTTGAACATCTCTCAGGAGAAGCATTCATTATCACTGTATCAAAAGTATCATGATTGCAAAAGAAGAAAATGTTTCCTGCCATGCCATTAGAACTTGACAGTACTCAAAGCTTTTAATTCAATACTTCAGTTTTTGTAAGGGCAGAGGACACACATAAAGCATCAATTGCATAGCAAAGTGCATTTCAGACACTACAACAGAAGAAAAAAAATATCCAGCATCAGTTACGAGCAAAGTTGGTTACAAAAAAATGTCTGTAAACCTAAAAAATTAAAATCTTAAATTTTCCACCGTTTTCATTATAAACTTTTATTTTATTTCAATTTCATGGTAGTTCCCTTGCCTTGTTCCTTTTACTTTCAAAAACACCACAATATTAAAGAAAAAACTACCATTCATCATTACTAATCCACTTAGCCTTCCTTCTTAGAGGCACTTTTCTCCCTTCCTCCTCTTAAAAAACCCTGCAAATCCAGATTTGGTAGAAAGGCACATTAAAATACAAACTGTCCATGGTGATTTATTGAGGTGAAAAAAGAGAAGGGAAAAATAATGTTAAAGCCTCAGTTGATTAAATAAATCTTAAATAAATATTTGAACCTAACGTTCAGTTTTCTTGAAAATAACACCAGGATCTGTATTTCCATACCAAAATAAACTACATGCATACAAATGCTGTACTGAAAGCTTTTGCCCAAAACTATAATATTGTTTACAGTATTTGAAATAAAATATCAAACATGAATTCTCCATTATTTAGGTCAATATCATATTATATTTTAGATTTCCAATTAAAACATAGATTCAAAATTTGTTTAATAATGGATTTGCTGTAAGCTGTCTCAGACTTCTCATTTTCAGAAAATATATAGTCTTGATAAGACATTTAATTGTATTTCCTCTTCTTAATTAATTCTGAAACTGACATCCCTATAACAGGAACCAGACAAACAACAAAATGTGCCTACTGTAGTAAGAAATGTAATCTCACTTTCTGCTACAGAAACACACAATGGTTGATGTCGGAAGGGACCTCTGGAGATCATTCAGTCAAATCCTGCTAGCGAGAAGTTGATCATTCAGAGCAGGTTGACCAGCACCATGTTCACTCAGGCTATGAATATATCCAAGGATGGAGATCCCAAAACCTTCCTGAGAAAGCTGTACCACTATTTGACCAGGGTTGTTTGGTTTTTTTTTCTTCTTATGTTTTAATAGGATTTCGTGCAAGATGGCAAAGCTTCTGTTAGTTAATACTGTCACCTCTGTTAGCTTCCTTTTTTTATTAATTTTAAAATATTTTTCCCAAGAATTCCTTATGCAGACATACTCCATGTCATACACACAAAGAATAATTTATTTACATTGTTAAGCACATAAAATATTATCCAAAGATCTTCTATAAAAACACTATTTAAAACTCTTATTTGGTCTTGCTATTATTATTGCTGCTCCTGATTTTGATATTTTTATTGTCAACCTATGTGTTTTACCTTTTTCTGAGTCTCTTCCCCATCCCAGCATGGGTGAAGATGGGGGAACTGAACAAGCAGCTGAGGGGTACTTAACTTCCAGCCAGAGTTCAATGACAACACATGCAAAATAAACTTCTCAGACCTCTATAGAGAATCTTATTTTTGTACCTTAAAACAGTAAGACTAAAGTAACTATGGAGAGTGGAGAGATTAGAGTTGTGGATTGGTCACGGTTCTTACACCTTCCTGGAATAAAATGTCAGAAGCCATCTAAAGTTTCTTTTATTTCTGGGCAAGTTCACACACTTTCCAGTTGCCACGTGAGACAAAAGATGAGTAATTACTAGGGAAGCATACCAAATAACCTGGAAGAGTAGTAAAAAGTCCCAGTATAAAAGCTGCTGTGTAAGAAGAAAATACATACCAGAAATGGACTTTCTGTATTTGTTCTTGTTGAGCTTTTCCTTATGTGCAGGGGCAGAATAGAAGATGAAGTGGTGGCAGGAGAGGTGGTGGAAGAAATCAATAAAAGGAAACAAACTGCCAAGGCCAGGTGGTAATCACCTAGGGATCTTAAAAATGAAATAGCTTAACAGCTAACCTCTTCCCTTTCAGAGCACAGAACTGGAAAATAGTCAAAGAGACTCAAGAAACTCTAGGTTTCTAAGCCTGACATTCTCAGTGGGAAAATCATAATAGAAGGCATAAATGAAAAGACCAGAAGTCTGGACACCTGACTAAAAATTGTATTTTGGGATGAGAACATGAGTTTTTGTAAAAAAGGATAATAATATTAATTTGTCACAGAATCACTGGATTCCTCTGCAAATTTCAGCAGGTCTAGGAATAATGAAGATCAAAATTATGAGAGGCAGACTGAATTTATGAGACTGTACTTGAAAGCTTTCATTGAATGTTCTTTAGGAAGTAAAGGGCCTCTGGCCTGCGAAGAAAGGATCCTGCATGGATAAGTAATTGGTGAAAAGACAGAAAGTGAGAGTAAACTGTCTGTTTCACCATAGAGAGGGTCACCAGTAGAGTTACGAATTTATGCTAGGATCAGTGCTGTCATATAGACTGTAAAGAAACTGAGAAAGAGGAAGATCACGACTGCTGATAAAGTACTTCAAAAGAGGGACAATACAAGTCATCCCTGAAGAACTGAAAAGAACTTCTGTAGGATTCAGTAAAACGTTAAATGTCTAAATGTGAAAGAAATATTCACACCCCAAAACACCAAGTCATGTTACCCTGAAATAAGATTATGATCTCTTAGATAGCCCTTGATATTCATGGAAATATCAACTCAGGATCCAGCAGTGGTCTAAGAAGCAAATCAGGTTTTAGGGACAATTAGGAAGGAACTTTGTAAGAGATAGAACATCATTATGCACTTGCTTAAATTTCCAGTGGCTGCAATCTCTAATCCGTGAATATTCTCTTCCCAACCTTCAAAAGGATGCAGTAGAGCGGATAAATCTTAGAGAAGAATTGAAAAAGATAGCCAAAGAGGTTCTGTTGATGCCTAAAGATTTCAGCTTTTATATATTTTTCATATATTTGTAGCTTTGTAGATTATTAATACGGGGTTATATAGCTGCTGGTATTTTTCCTATCCTTTCTCTTAGATTTTAGAATAATAAGTTAACCTTCTAACACATTCCTGAAATACTGTTTAGTCTTATTTTCAAGAAGAGAACCTACAAGAAGAACATGTTGTTTCCTAGTCAGAGTCTGAGAAGACACAAGAAATGTGGCAAAGAAGCCCTGGACCAACTCCAGCGGCGCAGTACCCAGGGGAAAATTACATAACCAAGTGCTGTTCTAATTGGACAATATTTGTTAAATATGCCAATTTGTTAAACTTATAAAGACTGTAGAAATCCAGTGTCATGTGTGCCCACAGACCATAACTAGGGAGGCACCTGCGGGCTTCAAATAAATAACTGCTTTTTTATCTTCCCATTTTAATACTGTTGCAAGAGTTTTTGTCTTTTGATATCAGCAACACTGTACATTCAAAAATAAAATCATCGAAGCTTCCTCAGCCTAGAAAAAGACAGCTGACTGAGGAGATAGGACAGATATTCACATTCAGGCGCCGTAATTTAATTGCTTCACATATTGTTTATTCAACGGTATCCTAATGTCACAGTCAAATATTTAAATGAGGCTATTGCTAGAAGATGAGTGGAAGAAGTATTTCCAAATAAAAATTGTGTGGAAAAGCATTCCCTTGTTACCTGTCGTCACCACCAAGTATAAAAGGTTAGTTTTTGAACATGCAATTGTCAAACACATCAATGAACAGCTCAAAACAGACTTCTGCCTTAAAACCAGTTTGGTTGGCTGGTCAGTTACTAGTCTAAATTGTGTATGACAGATGTCCAAATTCAATGATTCACACTTGAATTTAAAATAAAAATTGAAAAACAAAATTGGAAACCCCCAGAATAATGTGGAGCCATCAAAAAAATCCTGTTGTATTGCATTCAACATAATAATAAAATAAATAAATAATAAATGAATGAATAAATAAATAAAAAGAACTTAACAGCAATGTTCATTCCAGTAATAGCTATCACAAAATTCACTTTTCCCCTCAATTCCCTCAGTTTATAAAACTGCACTTAGGAGCAGGTGTTTGCAGTTTAAGAGGAAAGACTCGAATCATGGGGAAAATAAAAGCTGTTCTTCACTTCATGTACACTAAACAGGAATCAACAGCAGAGGTGCAGAAATTGAAACTGAAACAAAAGTACCTTCGATCTATCTGAACAAGTCTTTAATGTTTCTAAATACAACAGATATCAGTACAACAAAAAACCTAATGTCCACTCTGGTTCTCACAAATGGAATCAGCCTGGTAATTGTACACATCAAGCAGACCAGCAGTTAATTAGATTTATAAAGGTAGTATACTAAGTTGATTCCACCCCCAGATAATAGCTTCTAAATAAGCATAACAAAAAATAGACTTCCCTACAACATGAAAATTTTTAAGTGCAGAGGACTCAAATGAAATAAAATGAAAAAGCTCCCAAAATAAATATAAAGAAAACATTACTAACATCAGAAACATCAGTTCCAATACTGAAAAGTGACATACAGCATCAGGTCTATAATAAGTAGAATTACTTCTGATCAGTTTAAAAATTAGAGTCTCTATCTTCAAGCTTCTTTATTTTTCTGAGACAAACATAATTTAAGAGCAGTCAGTCAGCTCCAGAAGGTATGGTAAAGGAATTAAAAGACACATGCAGATAATAAACAAAAGGATTCAGAACAAAAACCCCGTACAGTAAAAAAACCCACGATACATGAAACAGGCTGTGCAGTCAGTGTCATAAGCAATACATCTCCCTTTGTCTGCAACTTACCTTTAAAAAGCCAGCGCCCATCCCAGCTTTGTGAGCATCTACAGACTGACCTTTACACACCTTGAAATAGAAGCAGTTTCCCACCAATATGGCTATGGAATATTCAGAAAAAATATATTCTGCAGCAAAAGAGAAGCTGTCAAGTGGTGGAAATCAGAAATGACTTAATAAAATGCCGCTGTTTTATGTAATTAAATGTGAAGGCATGTGAATGTAAAGCATCTCAGAAGAACCGCAAAAAATGAGATGATTAACAAATAGCATTTTATAGAGAGTTTTGAGTAAAGCACAATATTGTTTTTGGTTTATTTTTTTTTAAATTTGGGGTTTTTTTGGGGGGGAGCGGGTTCAGTTTCTTTCTTAATTATTTCACATAGCCTGGGCTTTATTTTCAGTTTGTTCCAAGTAGTATTATGCAAAATCAAAGTCATGAAAATTCTTCAGTCTTTGATGCAAATTACTGCCTTAATGCTCAGCTTGTCATCTCTTAATGGCCTCACACAGAAATTTTAACTGTAGCACAGAAATACCCGTGTTTGCTGTAAACCAGATGGCTTGAAAGAAAGTAGTTTATCCATGGCTGTCTGAACATACTTCCTGGGCAATTTAACCACAGAATTTGTGCAGAGAATGCAGCTTCTCATTCTTGAGCTGGGTTCTTAGAAATGAAGGGAGATACCTCAAACACTGCACTGCCAACAGTTGCATGGAGAATTTCATAATGACAGAAAGGGCCTGGCACACATTGATTCCGTGTAGGTTCAGATTGGCATAAATTATTTAATACTGGCAGGTGCACTCCCAGAATTCCCTGAAGTGTTCAGAGACCAAAACACGGATGGCACCTTGCACTGGAAAATTTCATCTGCCTTCATTTAGACTGTACAAGTAATCTACAGTCTCAGCAACCTGGTCACTTAATATTACCATGTTGAAGGCCAATATTGAAGTGGTTTGATTAGAGTACTGTTCCAGTTTTAATTTATTCTGTGACCCAACAATGTGATCTCTGTTGGGGCGTTCAAAATATGTACTGCCAAAAAATTAATTACTACAGACTATTTAGTATATAATTTCATTATACTAAAAAAGATTTTGCCATTAATAATGTGGCTAAAACATAAAATAAGATAAAAAAGATAGGTTTATTTCCCAGTAGATAGGTTTCCTGTCAGCCAATAGGAAATTATATTCAGTTAGGGAACAAAATAACGTTTTTTTTCCTACGTGAAACTCAATCCTTTTACGTGGAAAAATAAAGCGTCAGTTTTTAAGTGATTTTGCATCTCTTGTGGTGAAAAAAATTCACCTGCTGCTCAGTGTCCAGTTATTCATCCTGTCTTTTGATAACACTACAATTTTTGAGCAAATCCAAAATAACACCAAGTACATGAGTGGGTAGACAGGACTGTGGGAAGCAAAGGGAAATAACTAGCCAAAGAGAAAATTCAGGTCCAAAAACATACCAGCAATAGAAGTTAAATGGACTTCACAATCCTTCTTACAAATACTAGACTAGATACCTGCCTTATTTGTCCTAGCTTGACAAATAAACACTTTGGGACAACTACCATGAAATGAAAACTCAATGCTGTAGAGTATCTAGTCCTTTCACTTTAACAACCTAGGAAAAAATTATTTATAATACTGTCCCACATGGCACTTTTTCCTTGAAAACTGACATATATCAGAGACATCCTGAAAAATAATACAGCTCTTACTGGGTTTACTACAAAGGTGTGCACTTCTTCTCCTGTTAGTGTAACATTAACAATTTATAACTTGCAATTCTGATGGAACTTTTGTCTTTATTGTTCTCTTTCAATTCTTACTTTTGCATTTGTGCCATTTTTTGACCATTTAAAATCTTAAGCAGTTATTCCTCTCGAACAATAATTTTGCCTTTAGTAATATGTGTAAACAGCCTTTCCCTCTTATAAAAGGAGGAACCTTTAACATAATTCCAAAACATTTATTGAAAGAGAGAGGCAGCAAACAAGATTCAGTTATGAAATGATCACTTTTAGGCTGAGTTTAGTAGTCCTTAACACACTTTTGAAATCATGTAAAAGGTGCGTTGGGAAGAAACATTTTTTTTTTCCAGGAAAAAATGACAGTTTATAAGGATGAGGAAGTTGATGAGGAAGTTTAACAATCACTCCATTAAGCCCATAGCCCCTTCCATGAAGTATCAGACTTTCTACATCTATCTTAATGAAGTATAATGTTCCAGGTATCTTAATGAGTTTTTATTAGTCAGCTGAACTTTAATGCTTAAAAAAAACATGTTTTATTTTGTGTTGGTAAAGACCATATAAAACAGCTCAACTATTGTGAGTAAGCCAAAGCAAATAAATGGCGTCATATAAATATCATTCCATGTTTGAAAGACTTATGAAGTACTTTAGGATTACTGTGACTATTCTTCTCATTTCTAATACACATATATGCATATAATACATCTGGAACATAGACAAGATTATATTTCAACCCTCCCACTTCAGTAGGAAAAACTTCAGGCATGACCCTAGTTCATTTTATCTTCCAGAGTTTATACTACCAAATAGCAGACAAATTGCTACAGAGACCACTCAAGTAATGTCAAATTTCTATTCCACAAGGCAGAGTAAAAAGACAGATATATAAAAGCACTTCCTATATATGGAATTTGTATGCAAAATTAAACATTTTTTCCTATTGTTCTTTCTGACCTAGACCCACCAGCTGCCGCAGCATCCTTACTCTAAACAGTGCAAATGACTGAAAATTTCAGTCAAGCCACACAGTTCCATTTCATTCTTCCAGTCACTGCATGTCTGAGAACATTGACAGCTATACCTTGAAGGCCTATAAACATCCTTATAAAAGTTAGGAAAAAGAGAATTAGGTTGAATGATATCTGAAACTTAATGTGCTATTAATGTGCTAAGAATATGAGACACTTCATCATGTACAGGTTAATACTGGGAACAGAGCTTCTGGATGATAGTCAACTTTCTTCAGCGACACAGGCAGTCCTTTATAAATTAACCACTCAATGTACATTCTAAACTAATTCATCTGTTCTGGCAGGTAAGATATGACTCCTTAAAAGTCACTTTGCTTAAAATATTATAGCAAAAGATGGATAAGACAAAGTGAATTTATGAGATCATTTAGCATAAAGTATGTCTTTTTTTATAAGAACAAAAAAAAACCCCAATAAACTTACTTACATCTCAAAATAGATAAAGTACTCTCTTTGTCATTTTGATGTCAGTTTTGTCAATTGAACTTGAAAGACCTGCAGTTAAATGCAATGAAGGCTACAACCATCACTCTGAAGCAGGTAACAGAGAAAGTTTGTTTCCTTGAAGTAAACTTTAATGATAGCTGCTTTGAGGACAAGTCTCAGTTTTTTCTTCTGATGATATATTCTACTCAAACAAGGAAAGACAGTTCATAATTGCTACTTGCAACTCAATAAGGACATATTCATTCCTTAGCCTCTTCAGATAATATTTCAACTTCAATCACAGCAAGTAGGATCAATATGACAGATTTTTCTTAGCAAGTAGTAGAAGATGACTGTCTGTGACCAGAAGAGTGCTTACATTCTGAGGCAAGAGGCTTGGGGTTTTGAAATACATAACTTGTTGACATAAACTGGTTTTAAACTAATGAACGGACAGAACTGGACATAGAATTATACACAATTATTCCTGTGGGAGAAAAAAGATAAAAAGTCATAACAGAATGGTAAAGAATGTGAATGTGGCTATAAGACAACAGTTCAAATATAGATTTTAAAATAGATTTCCAAAAGCAGGGAAAAAAAAAAAGAAGCTAGACCATGTTTTAGTATTGTCTAATGTTTTTCATTACAGGATTTTATTTTGTTTGGTAATGGCTTTGACATGTTTTGGCCCTTCAGTTTATATTGACTAAGCTAAATTGGGGCAGCCAGGGGAAGAAGGGTCAGGTGTAGGTCTGTGAAGGAAAGAGGGGCACTCATCTTCATTCATTTGTTAGAATTCAGGTTTTTAAGAACAAGGTTGAGTGGGGGGGAACAAGAAGGAAGATTGATAAATACTGAAAGATGTCCATTAGAATAAATCTGGCTTTTGGTATAGGGACTGCAGTTTAGCCTTTGAACTTGTGTTAATGTCATCTGAAATCCCCATGTTCATTACAAATGTATACATTTGGAAACCATTAAGACTTGCTTAAGTTGAGAAACAAAGAATTGCTGAAAATTTTCTCTTCCTGAGTCTGTCCTGCTTTATCTGTTGGCACTACAGACCAGTGGTTAATGGACTGACCATGTAACTCCATACACTCCAGCCCCAGAGAGCAGGAAGGAGTGAGTGTTGCAGACCTGTAGAGCTGAAACTGAGACCCAAGGTGCAGACTTGTCTTTGTCTTAATGTCCATTAATTATAACTCAGGCTGATTTAGAGGGAACTGTTTTACAATAGAAGTGCTTTGAGCATTCTGATAATGTAGATAAATATTAATAAAACATTGTATGAGAAATTAAATGGTGTCATTCCCAAGCAAAGAGCTCACAGAACAGAACAGAACTTAATAATTCCAGGGAAGACCTACAAATATCAAATATTAAATAGTCCAACTGCCTGACACTTCAGGGCTGACCAGCATACATTACTTAGGGGTGCCTCTTCAACAAGTGCCTCTTCTACACTGACAGTCTTGGGGCATCAGTCACCTCTCCAGGAATCCTGTTCCAGCGGCTGACCACCCCCTAGGTAAAGAAATGTTTCCTACACTCTAATCTGAACCTCTGATCTCAACCTCCCCTTTCTGAGCCATTGCCATGTGTCCTGCTGCTGGATACCAGGGAGAAGAGCTAAGCACCTCCATCTCCCCTTCCTCTCGTCTGGAAGCTACAGAGAGCAAAGTGCCCCCCTCAGCCTCCTTCTCCTCACACTAGACAAGCTCAGAGTCATCAGCTGCTCCTCATAGAACATTTTTTTCAGCCCTTTCACCAGCTCTGTTGCCCTCCTCAGGATGCAATTTTTCAGGCATAATTGGTAGAGATATTGGGAATGTTTTACTGGGTTAAGCAAGCACTTGCAAGACATTATATACAATATTAGGGGCAGGATTGTACTGGTTTTGGCTGGGATAGAGTTAGTTTTCTTCATACAGCTGATATAGTAGTGGTTTGGCTTTGTCAGTGATTTTGCTGCCACATTGACATTTTAGCTGTTACTGAGCTGTGTTTACAGACCATCAACATAATTTTTGGTTTCCCATGTTGCCCCATCATAGAGCAGGCTGGGAGTGTGCAAGAAGTTAGAAGAGTACACAGCTGGGACATGTGGTCCTTTGTTCCATCTGCCTGTCCATCTGGGCACACGTTGCAGCTTAGTTGGTACAGGGAACCCCAGCAGGGACCTGGGCCAAAGACTCTAGCTGAGCCTGTGGGGTGATGCTGGGGGTTGAGGAGTTCATCTCCACAGAGCCTCTGTGTTGATCCTGAGCCTTTCATCCTCCCTGAGGCTCAATACCTGCTCCTGCAGCCCCATGCCCTGGTGAGCCAGCCAAGGATATTGTCACACTCTGCCCCACCCTGAGGGACACTCCCAACACTCAGTAGCCACTTTGTACCTCAGATGCCCACCTGGCTCCATCTGGTTTGCTGAAGAGGCTACAAACATGCCTTTTCTCTCCCTTAGGAGAATTGCATTGTTTTAGGATCATGCTTCAGTACTTCCATTTATGCAGACAGGCTTTATTCCAGGGATATCACACGCCAAATGGCATCATGCTCATCAGTAGAAGCTGGAAAAAGAAGGAAGGGGGGTATATTAAGAGTTACGGCATGTGCCTCCTTAATTAACTGATATGGATTATAAAGCCCTGCTATTTTGGGGTTATATGATGATGTGAAGTAGTGAATAAATTCCTTATTTTGCTTTGATGCACACACAGCTTTTGCTTTCCTTATTAAATACTATCTTTACCTTAACCCAAAAGTTCTCCCATTTACCCTTCCCATTCTCTCCCACATCCTACAGCAGGAGGAGTGAGCAAGCAGCTGTGTGGGTTTTAACTGCCAGAGGGATTAACCCACAACACACATTAACATTTCAAAAATACTATCGCTACTTTCTCTACTCCAGTCCCCTTTTCAGCTTCATTAGAATACCAGATAAATTCCCATACATTCTACACTTGCATAAAATCAATAATGAAAAGGAAGCTGGAAAGATATAAATTTATAGATCGAATCTAAGTATTTCAAGATGCTAGCTCTTACCTTAATAAATATGTATTGCACATGTAACATTCAAACTCAACTCTACATTGCACAAAAAAAAATAAAAGAATGATAGTAATTATTATGCATGGAAATCAGTATCAAATCTAAGGATTTTTGCAGTGCTAGAGACAAATTTGCAATATTGCTCTTCCCTCATTTTTCTTAAGTGATTTTAAAACCAAAACAAAAGCAATCAAGTTCTGGAGGATTTAAAGTAAATATTCTATTTGATGGATTATCCTCCATTGGATTATTTTATTTTAAGGAACATTTGAGTCACATTGCTTGCATTTTGTCAATCAGAGAGCCTCACTGCCAGTAAATAAAAACAATATTCGACGGTGACTCAGGCAATATAAGTAGTTTGAGGCCCACTGGCATACTCCATTGCCAGTACGTCACTCACTCTTATGTAAATCCACAGAGAGAAGAAGCACATTACATGAACACACAGAGAGCAGATATATGAAAAAGGATGATTTAGAGTGCCTCTTCATTATGGAAAGTCACCTAGATTTAGAAAGGTAAAGAGTATGGAGTGTTGCCTAAATTTCATGCTACAGACAATTCAATATAATGTCTTTCAAATCCTATCAATAAAAAGAAAAAAAATATCTGGGAGTAAAATCTCAAGGAGGAGGAAATTAAATAGAATTTAACCTCACTTATAAGTTATACACTCACAATGGTCATCTGAATATCTGAGAATAAAAATATCTGCTTCAAAGCTAACTCAGGAAAGTTATCAGTTATAGGGTATTACCTTGGAGAAACTTACTTCTTTTTCCTTTTTGGGAAAAGAAAGATCAGGAGAAGGAGATGATCTTTTCATGATGTAATCACAAGAATAACTGAAACTGCAAGCATTTAAAAGCCATCATAATCAATAAGAATTCCTCATTTGTCTCCAGAAAGTTTTAGAACACACATCACTGTCGACAAAAAATCATGAAATGGTGGCAAATGTGCAATTCTGAGAATGTCATGGATGCTGTGAAAGCAAAATATGCATGCACTGTTTTTTCTTCATTGCCTTTGGCCAATCTTAAATAAAATCTTTTGCCTCACCTTTAATCCCTGCTGTCTAGAAAGCAGTTTAGGGATCAGAACTGCTTTACTCTTTTATTGGGATATATCCTAAAGAAAAATCTAGGTACTTCAAAGAAAGAAAGCTCTCATAAATGTGTCACAGAATGAACTACCTGAATAACGAGGAAAACGAAGAGAGAGACAATAAATACATTTTGCTGTGCTGGAAACTAAAGCAGTTTAGACAACATCACAATGGCATTTTCTACAATGGCATTTTCTGCAATCAATGTGCAGAAAACCCTTTTTGACATCATGCAGTCACTTAATGCCATGAAAACAAAAAATCTAGCATGCCATTTATAGATCCATCTTGAATACATTCTAGCTATGGCTCGATTGATATGACTTCTGGAACTACACAGTTTTGCCAGTTTGCTGATTGCAGTGAATGCTCAGTCTGTACCTTTCCTAAAGTTTAAGCTTCAGGGCGCAGGATTTCCCCATGGACTGGCTGAGCAGTAAGAGGAAAATTTAGAATTCACACCTTAAACTTTGCAACCAAAGAGTTACTTTGTACCCTCCTTCAGATATACTGGAGTACATTAGTAATTTCAGCACTGCTAACGAAGCAACAAATTGATGAAAGGTTAGCTCCAGCTGGTTTTGATATTCCGGTAAACAATTCAACTTTTAAGCCAAGAAGGATGGTGGGAAATAGTTTTCACAGTCTATTTTTTGGCCAAGTATGAGACTGGTCATAAACTGCCACTTAAAATGTTGGAGGTTTGTTGCAAGTTTGGCATTTCTCTTCTTTCCCAGCATTCTTGACTAATTCAGCATTGCAATAGCAAACAGCAGGGACTGCCAAAAGCTGAACTCAGTGTATAAAAACTTAGCAAATAAATAACCTTAAAGCCTTTTGGCTATGACAGGGTAACAATAAGGATGAAGCAGATTTTAAAGGTTTTGTGTGCAGCCATAGAATAAATATTTTATTCACAAGTGAGCTGCTGGATCATTTCGATTAAATATTTATGGACTAGAAAGTCTCGATCTAGCAGATTTACTCCAGCATTCTGTTCATCTTTTGAGGGAGTAGAGCTCTTGCTTCGTGTCCCTCCACTGGACCTGCTTCAACAGGTCCATGTCTTTCCTGTACTGAAGACCCCAGAGCTGGATGCAGCACTTCTGGTGGGGAGTCACCAGAGTGGGTTAGAGGGGCAGAATCCCTTCCCTTCCCCTGCTGGTCATTCCCAGGGTACCGTTGGCTCTCCTGGGCTGTGGGCGTATCTTGATAGGTCATGTTGAGCTTTTGTCAACAAATACCCTCAACTCTTTCTGCTCAGGTTTGCTCCCAATATATTTGCCCTCTGTGAAGAAATATGCTTAATAAGGGGGAAAGAACAACATTTTTCAGCTTTAATTAAAATATTTATGGACTTCTTTGATCATTAAAGTTGTTTAGAAATGTTTTAAATGCCTTCATGACTTATCTGTTTTTCATAAGGAGGAAAAATTATGGCTATTTATTAAAAACTATAACACATTTTAAATGCTGCTTATGGCCCTTTATTCAATTCTAGGAGAATCTAATTGATTCTTTGGCTTATTTTCTTATCGATCCTCTTCAAAGGCCTGTATTTCTATTAAGGAAAGAAGTCTATCCATGATAATTAAACTTGCCGCATACTAAACAGTTTTATCTCTGCCTTAATACAGTTTTTCCTTCCTAAAAGCTGTAAGAGATAAGCACCTCTGAAGTTTATGTGTAGTTCAAATAAAAAATAAGGTAGCTAAATGAAATGAGCTGAATAAATGGAAAGAAATCTACTATGAAATTAAGATATAAATTGTAACTATGGAAACAGTCTTTGTAATTAAGAATGATTTAGAGAGGCATAGAAGATGTTTAATCAATAGGTAAATTAACTGATGATTTTTTTAGAAAGGTAATAGAATCCAATAAAATCCTTTAAAACTTTCTTAGTGGCCTACAATAAAACAAACAAACAAACAAACAAATGACCTCCAGAACCTATTTGCAATTTTTCACCAGTACAGGGTTAAAAAACCGGCCTTATTTTTTACAATATTTTCAATATGTGTCTTAAACCCATATTACAAATTGAACCACAATTCTCTTTTGATATTTATGTCAGCATTAATACATGGATCCTCACACACTTTTCAGCGATTCTACTAAATTTCACTGAGGTGTGGTAAATCATTTTATAAAGGAAAACAGTAATACAGAAAAGTAATATTGCTTTCAAAAAATGAGATGAGAGTGAAAACATAAAATATTCCAGCTCAGCCAGAATGTGAGAGGCACAGTTGAGAAAGGCATTTTGTTTCTAGACTAGTCATGTGGTCTAGGTCATGAACTGGGATGCAAAATGATATGAAATAACACTTAATGCAGAGTGCCTATTTGAATTTATTCTGAAAGAAGCAGCAGAACTCCAAAGTGAACTGCAGACATGAGTTGGAGCTGGTCTGGGCTTTACACCACAGTAATGATAAAACAGTGACTTCTCAATAAATTTGTTTTAACTACTTGCTTTTAACACACTTGTACTCTCTGTGTGTTCTGCTGTTTTTTTTCAATAATACTTCAGCACAAGACACTCCAACCAAAAACACATCCTTGTAACTTAAACTAAGCTGTCTGAGGTGCCAGAGCCAGTGTAGCCTTATAACCTTTAAGACCATACTACTAAATCTTTACTCAGTACAAGACGTCCTCACTTCTTTGCATGTGTTTTGTTATGTATAGGCTTGTAAATTACAGACTAAGTTTTTAGCTCATCCTTTAAGGCTTTATTTCAGATATGTTTTAATCACCTATTGGTAAGACAGCAGATTTCTGTGGCACTACAAAGTTGTGCAAGGAAAACCAAAATGGAAGACCTATGTTTTGCTAATACATAATAATTTTCTGTTGTGCATAAAGCAATTGACCTATGCCTGATTTTCACAAATATATCAGATGTAGTCAAAGAAGTACAGACCTCCTATGCACACCTGTTATATCTCCATACTAGTATTTCATGCATCTATTAAAAATGTTGTTATCAGTAAAACTGCAGCCATCCTGAAGAGTTTAAGTTCATACTGTAGTGTTACAGCATTTCCAAAACTTTATGTTGACAAGGTCCGATATAAAACCACAGTTAACCTTACAAATACATAGGGGTAAGTTACAGATAGAAAGCATATCTTAATAAAATCATAGTTAAAAATGAGAGAACAGGTACCTTGTAATTATGAAGTGCATTCTACCTATTTATTCATCATATTACCAGTTACTTCAAAATGCCAACATTAACTGATTCTGTGGCAGAGAAGAAAAATCACCTTTGTAGTTCGGTTTTTATTCTTTCTCTCAAGGTTGAACTTCAGTTGTCACCATCAGAAAAAAATCTCCAAAACAAACAGATAATGCTTAACTAGGCCTCAAAGATTTTTAATCTGTTGTATTTTAATACTGGTGTATGTTACATTGTATTTCATTCCCTCTTCTACTGAACTTAAAAAAAAAGAAAAGAAAAAAACTTGGCAAAGTTCAAAGTTTGATCAAGTTAACCAAAATTTAAGTTATTTGTGCAGCTTTTGTGGTTTTTTTGTTATTTTTTTCTTTAAGACGGGCATCTCCTAGAAACTACTTAAAGAGTAATTATGTGACGCAAGGTGGCAAAGAACCTTTCCTGTGTATTCCCGGGTCAGTTTTATCTATTATTCAGCTGCTCCAGTTGCAGAAAGTAGTGGAGGCACTAAAACATCTGACGACTAAAAATCTATGATTAAGCCTTAAAAGCCCACAAGCAAAGTGCTTAAGTTTGGTAAACAGTAGCACCTTTTGGCTCAGCCATCCCTCAAGAGCACTGGTAGAATGCAATGCCCACTGTCACAGACAGAAGAGGGAAAGGCTGCCCAAAAAATATCCTTAGCTCTTTATCCAGACCACCAGTATAAGGAAGATAACGATGTTAAAGTGCATCTTGGTTTCCTACCCAAAACCACCTGGAAATTTTTAGAAGGGGTAACATGGGAAGTCAAGGTAAATATGATGTTAGAAAAACTGCTGCTATTCCATATGGTAAAATAAAGGTATCCTGACTGCTGGAAATTAGGGTTAGTCCTAGTGAATGAAAAGCATGTGAGGGACACTGCTAATGTTTTTCCCAAATCGAGTTTGGGAAAGTGGAAATCTAGTTTTATCAAATCCAGTTTACCATCAGCCAAGATGGTAATAACATCAACACTGGTTTCAAAGCAAACACTGTGGAGTTTGATATCTTATTATTTGCTTAGCTACTTCTTCATTGTTTTCAACAACTGGACAGATACTATAACAACTTTTTTAAACTAAGAAGTGGTAGACAATGTTTTTCAACATTATTGAAGACAGCCTAGCTATTATGGTCTAACTTCTTGTAAATTTAAGACCTAGCCACAAAGAGTAGCAAGGCCAAGAACTCCACAACATGAAAAGAGAAATAAGACAAATTATTATTAAAAAATTTTTCAGAAGTCTAATGAAACAATAAGTCAGTTAACAAAATCCCACAAGCACTATGTGTATGGAAAGACTGATTAGACAAGAAAAAGTAGAGTTGTGAAATTCTTTTATGAAGAGTCAAAGAAGAAGGATTTTCTCCACTTCTCCCTGGAGCTTTTCCCCAAGCTAAAGATGATGCTACCCTTTCTTCTACTCTTCTAAAGTGCATACTGTTGTCTGTGATAGACACTGAACAATTCTTTAATATGTTTGCAAACAGCAACATAAATAAAAATATTCTTCTGTTGTTTTTGAGATATTTATTAACTTGCTCCAAGCCATTCTGGATAATTTGACTAACAGACCTAGCAATACAGACTCACAGCTTCAGGGCCTGAGCAGCAATTGTCTGAGCCTTTCTTTTAAAAGCTTCCAAGACACTCCATAACAAGTGGGGTTTAGAGGGTGAGATAATTTTCAAAGATAATGGATTTTCAGAGCAATTCATTAAACACCAAAGACTGAGACTATCAAAACCTAATGAGAGTGAAAAAGACTGAATAGAAAACCTGAAAATCAAGTCTACCTTCGATGACTGTGTAGAAAAACAGTGTGTTTTTTACCCAGTCCCCTCTGCTTGCAGCACACTCCCTCTGGTTACCACAGATAATGTGTTACTTACTACAAAACCATTTCCTTCACTCCTTCTGCAGGCTCCAAATTAGTCTGTTTGTCCATCTGAGATGAGCCTGCTCAGTTACTCTCAGGGAAAGGCACAAACACCTTTTCCAAAAGTTTTTGCTATGATGAAACATGTCTGACACTGACTTTTTTTTGTCTTTTCCACCACTTTGCATAATTTAAGAGGGATGACACTTCAGTCAACCAGAGCTAAATGATGTTTTTCATACTCTCCATCCTCATTTCTTTTCAACATGAATAGATCTAAACATCAATAAGATTTTTGAGTCTTCAAGGAAATGTTTGTGTTCAGTTCCAGATTTAAAATCTGTTACTCAGAGCTTCAGAAGTGTGTGCTTTACTGCATAAAATTTTTGATGAGGTAAAATATTTAAGGAAGAGCAGCACTGTCAATTTAGGTTGTACTTTGCTAGGTACCATTAGTTTTGTGATATTTCTTATGCCATTCTGCAACTGAGAGTTTGGTTAGTCTAAAACTTCCACATAAACCCATAAATGTTCATAAAGATTTCTGCAAAGAAATGTACTCCTACTCACTTTAATTGACTATTCTATAGGCTTGCATGAATAGGATTTAATTCACACAGACACTTTGAGTATCCACATTGAAATCTGAAACCCATCTAGACTGTATTTTTACATTACTTGTCATTTACTCTCTTAAAGTATTTCCTTCAGCCATTTACTTAAAAAATAAAAAATGCTGGCTCAAAATAAATTATTTTATAGTGATGGTTTCCAATTTGGCAGTAACCTACACATCGAAAAGTAATATTTCTGCATTATCCGTAAAACCTTTTGCACTGGTAATATATTCATAACAGATGTAAAATCATGTTTTTCTCTTTTATCCACACCAATTCCTTTTTCCCTCTACTTATTACACAGTTTTGGTTTTTTTCCAACCTAAAACCTCAAAAACAACAATATCTTCCACAAATATTTATTTTCTGTGCAAACACATTTTTACATAAACAAATTTTTCTCTATTAAATAAACTAGCACCACCAGAAGTGCTTTTGTTGAACTTCTTTTGTCAATGATCATAAGCAGGAGGAAAGTTTAGCCAGCATCTAAAGCATTACACAGCTTTCATGAAAACTGGGGAGTAAAACAGGTAGCACAAATATGAAACATCTGCCTGGAGACAATGTCCTGCACTTCAGACTGAATATAGTGACATGTGCTTTATTTCCATTTTATCTCTTATACAACAACATATAGCAACAACATGCCAGATAGTTTGACACCTGTTCTGTCTTCTGGGAGTGTCTGAGATCCTACATGTTCCCTTTTCTATAAGGACCATGACAGGATTGAGAGGTAGACCCATATGAACCTCATGAAGTTCAGCCAGACCGAGTGTGAGGTGCTGCACTTGGACTGGGGCAAACCCAGGCATAAATACAGGTTGGCCATGACCAGCAGGGTGAAGGAGCTGATTTTCCCAACTCTGCTCCTATCTCATGAGACCCCACCGGGAGTAATGTGTCCAGCTCTGAGAACCACAACATAGGTATAATGTGGGCTGGTTGGAGTGAGTCCAGAGGAGGGTGACAAAGATGATCAAACTGTTGGAGCACTTCTCCTGTGAATACAGGCTGCCAGAGCTGGGGTTATTCAGCCTATTATATGGAGAAGAGAAGGCTCTGAGGAGACTTTATTGTGGTCTCCCAGTACCTAAAGGGGAGGCCTGCAGAAAGGCTGGAGATAGAATTTTCACAAGGATACAGAATAATAGGGCAAGGGTAGTGGCTTAAACTTGAACTGAGGGCAGTTTTAGATTGGGTATTAGGAAGAAATTCTTCACTGTAAGGATGGTCAGGCAGTGGAACAGGTTGCTTAGAGAGGCTGTAAATGCCCCATCACTGTAAATGTTCCAGGTCAGGTTAAAAGTTTTGAGTGACCTCGTCTAGTGAATGCTGTTCCTCCCCAAGGTAGGGTATTGGAACTAGATGGTCTTTAAAGTCTCTTTCAACCCAAGTAATTTTATAATTCTATCATCAATTTGGTTTAATTTTCTTGAAAACTTCATTGCAAGTATGCATATGAATCAGTGAAAACCTCAATAGCTGTTCATACTTTCTTCCAAGAGCATGCATACTTTCAGATAATTAAATTTACTATTTTTGTAAATTCAATTCTAACTCTCCAATTACTTTCTTTCATTAATTTTTAATCTTTGAAAGCAGTGTAAAGAAGTTATTTGAGAGTAAAAAATAGTTTCATGTCTGGTAGAATAAAACATTGTCTTTAGCAAATAATCAGACATCTAAACATTACGTTCCACACATTTTAATATTATGATGAGGAGGAATACCTCAGCTTCTGCATTCTTTTTCACCATAACTCTAGGGTTTATGGCAATATCTACAAATCTAGAAGCACACTTTTTTTTCCTTGAATGCATGTAAAGAAAGTATGGCTACAGAGGGATTTTCATCACTATTTTTAGTTATATCTCTGAATTAGAATTCATTCATGCGTAGCACTCTCAGAAGAACAGTGGGTTTTTTCATCAGAACCAGGGAAATGGAGAGGTGGGGTAGTAGTCATCACTTATAACTAGGGTATAGACCTTATTGTTCACAAATTCTGCATACTAACTCTAAAGCAACCAAAAAACCTCCACAGAGGTTTTCCTCTAAAAACCTCTTTTTTCTCTAATATGCAAATAGCTTTGTTCCTGAGTAGTGCTTGTTAAAAATTAGTAAGAGCCATTTCTGAGCCTTATGCCCACTAATCAATAAACTTTCAGTCTTCTCAGCTAAATTAATATTTTACAAAGTCCCTACAGTGAAGTCCATTAGCTAAGGATGCATAGTTTGTCTAAGAGTTGAATGTATGTGTAAGTCAGTATTTCACGACTTCTGGAGATGTTCAGAAAGGATTATATTTCCAAGAGCACAATAAGGAAGTCTATCTGAGCATTTTCATATGCTATTCTAAACGGAAAGAAGTCCATGTTAGTCCACTACCTCTTTCACTCTAAAACGTCATTAAAATATAAAAAGGAGATTAGATTAGCATAGTCAGTATTTTGTCGATCACAAAATAGGAAAATATTTCAAAGGTAGTATTCTTTCAATATGCTAATCAAAGAAAATAGGAGTAGAATAATATTCAAAATTATTTCTAAACATATTTAATGTAGTCCTTTTATCTATGGAAGAGAACTTCTGGCTGGTTCTATAGAAGGATTGCATACATGTTCAAAAAAAGAAAACTTACAAATGTTTACTGTGTTCCTTGACATTTTAAATCAAATGTGCAGCAACTGAATACTTATGAGATGCAATTAATCAGCAGTGAATGTTCTCACATTTATGGATGGATTAAGCACAGTAAGATCTAATTAGCTTATGCTTAAACAACATGAAATTATAAATAGTTGTCCCGTTTCTTAATTTACCTCTCCTACCATTTTCATTCTACTTTCAGAAAAAAAAATTAACATTATTACATGTTAGTTAGGATAAACATAACAGAATGTTACATAGGGAATGAAATTTGAATACATTTGCCAAATGTACCATGCAAACTTATTTCAGCAAAAACATTGGTATGTCTCCAGCTTTTAAATAGCTTTTCCTCTGTGTAGAAAGCAAATGAAATGGGAGAGAAAAAGGATGTAGCACTTCATGTTGAAGACAACAGAAACACAAAAGCAGCTTTCAATTTCTTTTCTCCCTCTGTTTTCATATTTAAAGAAAAGCTTAGAAACAAATATCTGTCAGCACTCCATCTCTCCAGATGTATCATTTCACTATCAGCTAAAGAGGCTGAAAGGACAATAATGTGAGAGATTCCCTAAATGCATGAGAAAGAATTTCATGAAGTGCAATTTCTTCCCCTGACAGAGATAACTATACTTATAGTCGCTGAGACATTTTCCCTTGTTTAAAACTCTAACAGTATATAAAGAAGAACCAATACAACATATATAACAATAGGATCTAAAGAGAAAACTCTGTTCACTTCTTGCGCTTTGCTTTCTCACTTCTAATAACACCAATATTCACAAGACAAGGGAAAATATTCTGCTTTACAAATAACTGTGAAAGATAAGAAAAGTATTTGTTCAGTGCCTTAATCTTAAGTGGACAGGGTTAGGGGATGTTGACTAATTTGTCTAGTAACAGTTTATTTCAATTTTCAGTTTCCTTTAAAGAAAAATTCTATTGACACCTTTTCTGCCTCATCAGACATTTCTGTTGTTTGTGGAGGCAATTACCAATTGCAAAGCAGCCATCCAATGAGATAATATTCACTGATATAAGCTTTGGGAACCTTCAAATGGGAAGTGATGTTTGATTTCAAAAATATGCAGTTGGTCTCTGAGATGATTTTGGTGGATACTGTGCTCCTCTGAAAGGTGGGTAAACCACTTAACAGTTGATTTTCAAAAGTTGTGACACATGCACTTCTCAGGGACTTAAAACCAGGAACAGTAGTTGAACAAAACACAGCAGAGGAGGCAGGGGAAACAGCCTTGTGAAGGAAATAGTAAATGAGCTGGAGAGGTAATAGAAGAAGGATCTATGTCCTTATTTTGTCTCTGGTATAGCTAGTTTCCACAGCTAAATTAGAATGAAGAAAATGGAGGACACAGCTGAAATTTGGAAAGCTCCATTGGAAACTGATTAGATCTCACAAAGCAGTTTGCTTAAACTCTTTTACTCTTTAAAGTTCACAGATAAGACAGCCAGCTTCTACAGATAACAAATGTTGAATCCAGTGATGGATGATTCCAATTTGCATTCGGATAATTCTCAACTCACTGCTATGAAATATTTACAAAACCAGTGATTTTCTAAGCTGAAGACAAAATAATTTAGTATAGCTACAGATAATAGAGAGCATACAGATAGCATTAGAGGGATATTTTCATGTTCTAATGTTATAAAGCATTACACTGTATGGAAAAGTGATAAGAAACCCCTCATAATTGAGGCTCAGCAACTACAGCAAAATGTTTTCATTGAGCCATGGGAGCAAGGCACATGTGAGACATTAGAAGCAAAGTAAGAGACTTTTGACATAGCAGAGGTTGTCTTTATAATGTATTCATTAGCAGTGACCCTCCCATAGCTTTTTTCTGACTTCACTTCCCATCTTCCGGAAAGTTAAGATTGAAAATAGAGAATGTATAACATGACAATATGGCAAAATCTGCCAGTATATAGACTGTCAAAGAAAAGAGATTCTCAGAGCACTTAAAGAGGGTGCAAAGCCAACAGAAGCACAATCAACATTCCTACACACTGAAAAGCAATTATCTTTATACACCGAATAAACTGTGTAATTAAATAAGCTGTGACTGCTCACTGTCACTACCTAGGTAAAGGGATAAAGTGAAGTAATATAATTACTCCTTGTCATCTATCAAAAAATTGGTCTGCTATTTATTATGCAATATGGTATCTATTTGATCCTGCTTAAAATCACTAAATAACCTAAAATTCAAATATTACATTATTAGGTATTTGATAATTCCCTCTGTGCTATTTTATTCCTTTAATGATGTTTAGTGAGCTTAAGTTCCTTTGATTTTTCCCTTCCCAATTGGAAGATTAAACTTGCCTAACTTAGAGGAAAACTGCAAAACACCAGTCCACCATAGCCATTTGCTTTCTTGAAGAGTATTTAATTGGGTGATGGAAATGGAAAATGAAACTCAGGAACTTGGAAAACTCAGAAAATGCAACCTCTAAGTATTAGAATGAGAACACATAGATCTTCATCAACAGAAGTATATCTGTATTCCAGCCTAACAGTTAGCATATGATCCATAACTGGCAGTCCTACTGATAATGGGGGCCCTGGAAAATGTTAAAAATAGACTCTGAAAATGTAAGGCTTTGTGTTTTGCCAGATCATTGCACCTGTGTAAGCAGTATGATAAATGATATTATTGTTAGATGTGATGATTTTTTAGTAATTTAATATAATTATTATATAACCATAAGAAGAATTATGAGAAACTATGTTAGAAATTTAAAGGGGAACCACGAGGGGCCATGCTTGATTGAAATCTATGTATGCAATAGAACAATATAAGTTTAATAATTAACATGAGAGTTATATAACGATAGAATATAAAAGCATGTTAATCTCGAATGTATGGCAGAGTCAGATTTGGGTTCATACATACCCCTGACACCCAGAGCTCTTAATAAAAGCACCAACATATGATCATTTCGTGGTTATATGTTTCTGAACGCTAACACTACTATTCCCTGAGAACCATTCTTCCCTGAGAACCATTCTTCCACTCTCCACTCGTGAAAAATTTTGAAAGCAAGAATAAAAAAACACCATCACTGGTAATGATGACCTTCTGACACCACAGTTTAGTTTTGATATACGTCATTCCTACACACGCTTTCACATCCTATTTGGCAGTGGCAAACAGCATATAAAAATTGGGAACTTCTATTATGCGCTGGTTGCTTATTCTAGTCCCCTAGCCTCCATGATGTGAAAACAATTTAAAATTACCTCATTTATTACCTTTGGCCATACCAAGGCAAAAGAGAGCAGCCTGTACATAAAGGGAATTCTTCACATTCAGTTCCATGAATACTCTCCTAAACATCAAGTTGACTTTTTCTGAATCATCTGTGGCAACTTTAAGGAGCGACATAGATACAAAAGTGACACTAATGGATATCCTAGTTGTTGTGGAGGAAAGAGTTAGGGGTCTGCCTACCCTGCCTACCTACCCTCTGGATACAAGGAAAGCAGGTGGCACTATCCTGGCAAATATGCATAAATCATCAGGAAATACCTTGGAGGGAAAAGTGCTGCCCATGAATGAATAACTTAGCATCTGTTCACAAAGGATTCACCATGGAGTAGGGCAATTTGCACAGAATATTTTCACATAGGCTATTCTCAGAGAAGGATTTAGTTATGTTGGTCCAGAAAGGTAGAAGTGCAAGCAGAGCAAGCTGAGATAGATGTGCAAGAGTGTTTTGCCATGAAAGAAATATTCTTTTTTGCTCCAGGAGTTGCTTGTAGGGGGACATTATGACTAAAAGCAGTGCAATTCCTTTACACTAGATAAATGCACTCCTGTAATAGGCAAACATTGAGTTGAACCACTAGATAGGTACGTACAGTAGCAGAACAGGGCACTGACCACTTTTAGCAAAATGCAGAAAATATAGGCCAATATTCCTACAAAATTACTGCAGCATGACATCTTATATTGCTAAGGACTCTTTCATGGTTCAAAGATCTGTTCTTTTTCTCTGCTGAGTGCTGGAATTCCTGAGAAAACTTGGTTTAACTGGCTGTTCATCCATGACCTATTAATATAAAATTTGGTAAGTCCTTTTACTTCTCTGTCAGTCAGAACCTCCCTTGTAAAATGAGAATAGTTTTGATTTATTTCCAGAGTTTTAAAGGAATAACTCTTATCAGGAATGCTCAGATGTTTTGGTACCATAAAAGAACTTATATCAGCTGGGTATTTCACATGAATTTGTAATAATTTCTGCAATTAAATAGCAAAAGTTGTCTAGAGTACATTTTTGTAGGAAATTAATGACATACAAGTTCTTTAAACCACAACAGTAATCTTCAATATATAACAGAGAATCCGTTACAGCTTAGTATAAGCTAACACTGCAGAAAGAATCTTAACTTTGCCCTCAATTTTTCTCCATTGCTGGGAGGTGTTGAACTGATTCAAGTGGCCATGAAGTTAGTTTAGTTACATACTATTCTCTGATCCCATTATATTTATTATAATGAATAAATTCCCAAACCTTTCTATTCTGATAATTTTATGGTTTTAATTTTGTGTAACAGGAAAGCAAACGACTCATAATGAACATCTCATCCCTTGCAGGGGGGTGGGAACCAGGTGATCTTCAAGTCCATTCCAAGCTCTTAGCATTCTATGATCTGTGACTCACTGTTTTATGTAGGAGATTGTTTCCTGATTTGACACATTAGTAAAATTGGAGTGAGGGATGAACCAGACCCATTTATGAGTCTATTTAACAGTGCTTATCTTTTTTAATGGCCTCCCCATGTATCATTAACAATGTCAAGCATGCTTTACCTGCCACACAAAGCAATTTATTTGAGAGCCAGGTCACACAATCTCAAGGAGACATGATTTAAGGATGATACAGGACTGCAGAAGTCAGAGACCCCCTGCATTGAAACAGCACATGCATACAGTTCTGAGCCTTACTACTTCATTGCTTCAAAAGCTGAGGAAAGATGAGGAAATTTACATCAGCTACAAGAAATAGTCATCTAGTATCCTCCATCAATTAAAAAAAACCCTAACAAAAACCCCAACAAAAAAACAATAAAAAACCCATCACAAACCAAATAAAAAATAATAAACCCACAAGTGTACATCTAAATTCCAGTCACCTTCTTACTTTTTTCTATTTTCTACAAATGAATAAGCATTTCCCAAAAATAAGTTAATATTAAGCTGCGCAGAAGATACTCTTCAGTATAATCCTTCTGTTATGAGTATGAAGTTTAAGAGCACAAAGGTCATCAACTATGATGAGCTCCAGTTTAAAGTTGAATAATGATACCGTGAGGATGCAGCAATCTGTGGCAGCCTTGGCCATAGTGAGCATGAAGAATTGATATGAAGATCCCAAGGGCAAAGAAGAAATAAAACAGCAGATCCCAGACCTCAGGCATCAAGGAAACAGCCTGAGGCTTGTTCAGAGAGCAGGCAGGTGGAATCAAACAGGACCAGCACGGAAGAGCAAAGAAGACAAGGGAACATGGAAGGTCTCAAGTGCAGCATTCACCAAAAGTTCCAAAATAGCCAGTCCAGTCTCAGGAAAATATATCCAATCTGTTTTTCTGCCCAGTCTGAACCTACTACTTTAAATTTACTAATGTAGACTCACATTTTTTGTTGAAAATGCACCATAGTAGAAAGTTTAGATCGTTTCTTTCAATATGTGCCTCTGTAGTCACCTCTTCTCAAAGTTGAACAGTGCTTTTGTGCCCCACTAAATTGCAGGTTACTCCAATTTATTAACATATTTCTTCTTTTGGGGTGCCTCAAACCAGATACAATATTCCAGAAACACTCTAAAAAGTGCTAAAATGTGCATTAAAATTTCCTCCAACATCCTATCTGTGTTACTGTCAATACAGCTCAGATGTTAAGGCATTGTGTTTTGGGGGGTTTGTTTATGTTTCAAGGGAATTATTGCCTCACACAGTATCTGTGAAATAATGCATTTCATCTTTCAGGGAGTGTTTATTATGATTGCTAGAAATTGCAGCACCAGAGGACTGTAATAATATCAAAGGACTATTAGAATTCAAAATTATCTGAAGCTTGAAATAGAGTATGCAAAATTAAATGGAATTGATTTTTGGGGGGACGAAAATGAGATTTCTGTCACATTCTAGAAGTAATATCAATCACAGGAACAAAAAACATAGATCTTTCAGGGATGCTGAAACCTATGAATCAGCAGGGGATAGTGCCTCCTAATTAAAATTAGCTCATATATTAAGTCATAAACAGGAGGCTCCTACATTCTCCTGAGTTAAAGAAAAAAAGCCACTTTCAGCACTGAATAAACAACATTAGGATAACAAGGTGGGAATATTGCAAATGCAACTGAGAGAAGTTAATACATTTAGGAGAACAGTCAAATTTGCTAATATAGAGAAGGGAAAAGAAAAAGAATGCAGGTATTCCAGGGGGTCACCAACTTCAGCTAACACTGAAAAAAAAAGAAAAAGAAAATATCATATGGGATATATAACAGGAATATGGATATGAGATGTTGAACATTCCAGTGTTCTCACTGAGGCTAGAACATTGCAGAATAATTAGCTGCAAATATTCTGAAACTTCTGCTGTTGGTGGGAAGGCCCAACAAACATCTGTTAGAAACAAGGACTAATGAAGTGAAAAAAGAAAAAAAAAAACTGAAATGCGAAAATAACAGAATGAAAAACCAAAACAACCAGATCAGCTTTTGAACCCAAAACCTCCTTTCATTCCTTTCCTTCTTATGAAAGGAATAAAAGATATATTAGTTAATTTCTTGAACAAGAAAAGGCTGCATTGCCACTCTATCTTCATCCCTATCTAATGTCTCTGTCACAGACATCTGTTATGAAAAATCCTTTCCTTAGGATTTTTTCTCCTGAGAAGCTGAGAGGCCTCAGGAACAAAATGTAAACAATGGTTATCTGCTGCTATGGAATGCAACAGATGGATCTGTGATTGATCTCATGTGGTTGTTTCTAATTAATGGCCAATCACAGTCAGCTGGCTCAGACTCTCTGTCTGAGCCACAAGCCTTTCTTATCATTCCTTCTTTTCTATTCTTAGCTAGCCTTCTGATGAAATCCTTTCTTCTATTCTTTTAGTATAGTTTTAATATAATATATATCATAAAATGATAAATCAAGCCTTCTGAAACGTGGTGTCAGATTCTCATCTCTTCCCTCATCCTTGGACCCCTGTGAACATGATCACACGTCTCCTTGATCTAGGCTTTATTTTCTGGTTTGACTTTTGGCCTACTTCATTGGTATGGACTTGTTGGGTGCTTGCTTGTAACAGATTTAATATGCTCTAGCCTATTCTCCATAAAACTTCTGCTATATCTTCCTTCCACATACTACTTTGTTAAATCTCTAAAGAGCTCGATCACCACATCTCTCACAAAAAAACTGTGGAAAAGCAAAGGCAATTTGTAGAGCAATTATTTTTTTTTCTAGTTTGCTGTTGCTCCTAAGAGCCCACTGCACATACTTGTGGTGTGCAAAGATCATGCCTGCCTCATGCCTATAACAATACACCTCCCAGCATGGCGCTCACAGATCACTGTTTTCCCCTGCCCATGAAACAGTGCAATCTGCTTTTATTATTCAGGCTCCAATGTTTCCTGTAATTAAGCCTGCTCATTCCAAGCTAGATTGAGTATCCCTGCATTACATTGCAGCCTGAGTTGTAAATATGGTCCTAGTGAGTTCAGTTATCTATGAAAAGTTTGTGTACATTTTTTGCCAGTAAGAATTAGTTAAGAGCACAGGGAAATTACACATGGTAGCCAGAACACAGTACTTTTGCACCATTCATGTAGGGTCCCAAGAGTACCCTGACTTCTTACTATGGATGAGTCCTTAATAAGGATAATAGCATTGACCTTGGGGTTTCTGTTGGCCATTGTGCCTACTTACATCCTCCCTGCTGTGTTATTGCCTAAAGCAATTTCATTAGCCTCAGAATAAAAGTAAATTTACTGCATTTTACCCCATCCATTCAATGGATTTGTTTTTCTCCTACCATGACCTATAATATTGGACCAAGTTTTTGGAGCCTATCCTTTGAATTTTCTTTATAAGTCTTACTGTATAAGGGGACAATATTACCATTCAGCCCATTAAACAATTCTAATTGAGGGCCCAAGTTAACTCTTTTGGTAGCATATTTAACAGAAATAGACTTAAAATTAGTAAAAGATTGATTTTCTAATAATCCATTATGCATTTTCTTTGTCTTATTTTTATGTGATTGTGTTTGTGCTACTCAAATACTTCTGAAGATTATTTATTTGGGCTCATTACCAGAGATGAAACAAAACAACTTTTATATTGGACTGAAAGTAATTTATTAATAAAAGCTCAATTGCACCAGTTTGTGCAATAGAACAGTTCTTAGCTCTCTGATGTTAACATTAAATGGAAAAGTTGTCCAGCATATGCAAACTCCATCCCTCATTACCCAAAAAAATTTCAGAGCCTTTTGACTTACAAATGTGTTAACTAGATGAATTAATATATTACAACTAAGCAAATACATTTTTGCACTTGTAAGAGCTAAAGTCATAAGACACAAAAAGATATCTTCCCTTGTCAAACATTATGCATTAAATAAATTATATTAAATGTTCCCAGAATCCAAATTATTTATATTGCATTAAGACACAAGGTTCCATAATCATGAGTTATTGAATTCAATATTGTTCTCCAATTTATATAGCAAAGAATTATCCTCCTTGTATAAGTCAGGAATTGTCATTTTTTAGCTACAGAAGATCAAACAAAATGAAAATAACTTTATCCTTTTGGTGTCTACTTCTATAAATCTATGAATAAATTTTCAAGCTAATCTAAGTGTCTGCTTTTTAAATGTTTGCTTTCAGCTTAGCCACAGTGCATATTATTTTAGAAATTTCCCGTCTGCTGTTGGACTACTTATCAGATCACAGAATGGTCTAAAGGGACCCACAAGGATCATCAAGTCCAACTCTTCAGTAAATGGCCCATACATGACTGAACCCACAAACTTGGTGTCATTAGCACCATGCTCTGACCAACTGAGCTGACCTCAGGGTCTAATGTTAACTTCCAGATCTTTATATTCTGCTCTGAATTTGTAGGAGTTTTAAGTTTATGGTTCTTTTTTTTGAGGGGGGTTGGGGTTTATTGTTGGTCTGTTGTTGTTGTTGTTGTTATTGGGATTTTTTGGTTGGTTGTTTTTTGGATTTTTTTGGTTTTTTAAGAGTTCTAAATAAAATTTCTGAGAATAATGTTTCATATTTTATCACTGAATTTCAAGACAGAGTCAGAAATTTAAGCACTGTCTTCAAGCATGTAAAGTACATTTTCCAAGTGTTTTCTAAGAATGAACCTATACATCTTGTAAAAGTTGCTGAGCTGTTGTATATGAGTTGATCTAGGCTGGATGCCAGGTGTTCACTAATCCCCTCTATCACTCCCCTTCTGAGGAAGACAGGAGACAGAAACAAAGATGAAAAGCCTTGATTGTTTAGACTCAAAAAGTGAAAAAAATAAAGGTAAGAAAAAGGTCTAAAGAAATTTCCTTTAGACAAACAGACTACACTGAAGAACTGCTAATTCTTTGTCTTTATCAGCTAATCCATCTCACAGTTGATGTATAATACTGTAGTAGCTCTGAAGTGCGGAAGCTGATTATTATTTTACTACAGATTTTCAGTAACCTGCACCATTATATAGTGATTGTGTAGCCTGACACTACTTGTACTACTTGTTCACTCTATCTCAAACAACTGGTTCTTTAATTCTAATGGGGTCACAAGTGTAGTACTAAGGACAAACCTGGAAGGGTTGAGGAAAATGAATTTCACAGTTGTCATTGGCTCAAATTCCTTGTTGGAGACCCTTGTAGGCTATCCTGGGTTTATTCAGATATTGTGAAATTTTGTCCTCTTGCTTTCTAAAATAAAAGTCTTGGTGGATATTTAATGTAACAATAATTCTGATTTAATATATCACTCCATTTTGGTTAATCCCTAGCATGGTATGATAAAAACAAAAAATATGGCTTAATTGATAGTGCTCTAATTTTTGACCAAATAAGGGTTTTGACCATCTTGTGTGAGAAACACAACAGGAGCTGTGCTGTAAGAGTCGTCTCTGTCCCTTCCCTTAGGGAGGAAGAGGTCTCAGGCAAGAGATATTCTGGGTAGGAAGACTAAACTTGAATGAGGAATAGCTCACTTGGTTTCCAGAGTAGAAGAGTTGATAGATATTTAGCAGTACTTGACATAATGACATCCCACACTGAATATCTTTTGTATTCATTAACAGGGCATGAACATTTGAAAGTAATGTAACTTTATTGCAGATACAATAGATCATCCTGTATTTGTGTGTGTTGTGAAAGTCAGATTTATTGTCTTCTGCTAAGCAAGGATATTTTGAAAATCTATGTGTTGCTTCCATAAGTTTAAAATTTTACATAGCTTAAAATGCTCCATTCCTATACCTTTTAGTCATTAAAAATATATCTATATAATCAAGGTATCAGATCTCCCTCTTTTCTGCATGTGAATATCTTAATCAAGGGAGTTTCTCTTTCCACCCAGTCAACTTTGGATTACTCTCTGCAGAATTTGGTCAAGAATTTTTCCCCGTGTATTTATGTTCTAGAACCAGGTATCTACTCTGCTTAATTAATAGACAGGCTGTGTTTTGATCTGCCTTAGATTTGGATGAAATCACTAGTGTAAAGTTTTGCTGTATTATGAAACGGGAGATATAGAGGTTTAAGAGCAGCTCATTTTCATTCTTGCTGCTTCCATGGTCTGTAAGTGGGAAGAAGGGGCTGTCTTTGAAAGATAAAGATGATGCCTAATTCCAGGAGGAAGCAATGTGGAAGAGACCTACAGCAGTAAATGAGCATCTTTTCTATCCTCAGGGCTGGATGCTCCTCTCTTCAGCATTTCTTTTTTCAATGCAGTGAGTTTCCTTAGATACTTGATACCTCTGCCTCATTGACAAAGATCTTTGAGGAAAACTCTTGGCTGCAAGGTTCAGTTTGGGATGAAGGGACAGTAAAGTTCAGTGTCATAAGCATCAACTCTATTTTTACATATCCATATTAATAAATTAAACACTGCCAGAATAGGCACAATTTTTTTTGGTTACTTTTATGTGCATGTGTATTTTCAGAGTATTTCAAGACTTCCTGTCATGATTTCATCCTAAACAAGCCAACACTCTCTCAAACCACTTCTGATTGTGCCTCAAGAGCTGTCACAGATAAGGACCATTCCCAACAGAGAGCTTGGCAGCATGGCTGACAGCCATTCCACACCAGATGACAGCAGCACTGGATAACAATCCTGAGAATGGTCAGTTTAGCATTATAGACATAGAGACAGTGATTTGATCCCTGGCCAATTAAACAGTTTAATGCAAATGGGAAAAGAAGGAGAGCAATGTTATGCGAATGGCTAAAATCAAAATACTGCAGCTGGTGTGGATGAAACTGACTAGAGATGCTTTTGTCTTGTGTGAAAGGAATCAAGAGTTTTACCATAACACACCTCTTTTTTCTTTCCAAAATAAATAGAAAGCTTTCTCCTGATGTTTTCCAACTTAATGAATCAGTCTGTTAATACAAATGACTTGTTGAAGCAAGTCCTGTTCAACATTAAAACATGTAAAACATCCACCAATGCAGATAGAATAAAACACTGCCAGTCACCTGAACTTTGGAGGGAAGGTGCATGGAAACAATATATATACATATATTCACCAATGACTATTAGAATGACCCATTTCACCCATACACTGGGCAATTTAAAGAATTTTTGGACTTTTCTGGATTTACAGTCTCAAAAAGTAAAAGGAATTTAAAAAATAATCAATTTTGTAATACTTTAGTGGGCACCTTAAAATGTGAAATACTAGGGTAGTTTAAGGCTCTTTACTATATCACATTTTCATCAAATCTAACAGTATTCTGATTGCTACAGGAAAACAATGTAATGAAAATGTGAACTGCTTAAGCCACCTCCTATGAATTTTAATGATAATGGAGGTAGCCATCTCTGCACTTTTACATTCGCAGCTGTTGGTATCATAACTGGAATCAGTCCTCTTTCAAATTAAATTAGTAATATGCAGTTTGTAATAAATGCAACGTTTAGCAGGTACACTTGAGTTCTAAAGAATATTGTAAGTCAGATCTCAGTAGTGTCTATGATAATAAGGATGTAGCATGGATGGATTTCAACTTTTATTATAATCAAACTCTTTCAGCTACTGCTTCATTATCATGCAAAACCTTTCCAGGTGATATGTTCCAGATCTGATCTCAGTCCAAAAACATTTAAAAGGGCAATCAAAATCAATGCAAACATTGCTGAGAGTTTTGAGTGCATGGAAGAAAGGGATGGTGTTTTTCAACAGATATTTCTGACAAATACTACCAAATTGTTACCCCTTCTCATAAGCCTCCTGAAGAACAGGTAGATATATGGATATGTTTTAAATCCCACACATTCCCAAGGAAACAAGGTGACATAACCTGAAATGGAGTGATAATTTTAACCATATTTTAATTTTATAGAATATTACAAGCTAATGGCTTTTCAGAAAGTAGTTAAAGTCCCTAAAATAAATACTCCCATCTTTGTAATAAAACTAAATATATTCAGCAGTCATTTGATTTTTACATAGTTTACTACAATACTTACGTTACTAACAACAAGCTCAGAAAACTAGGAAATTAAGATGAAAAGTAAAAAAATGGGAAAAATCCGAATAAAATTTTATGCCAAAATTTAAAATTAGAATCACAAATTACTTTCTAAAAATAAATTAATAGCTATACAAAACTGGCCTCTTATGATCAAAGAGCTCATAATCACGGCTTCAAACAATTACAGACTTCAGGAAATAATTTGATAAGAAGGTGCTAGCCCTTCACACACTACTGAGAATATGGCCACAGAAATTCTACAGAGCAAATATCATCATGAAGGTTTCTTAACCATTAATTGTAAGATGCCCTGTTTTGGAAGCATTCTTAATTTGCAGCTATACTTAAATGAAACATTCTTGTATATTTCTCAAAAATTTGCCTTTCTCTAGTTGCTTTTAGGCAAGATGTATTAAAAGCCTTGTAAAATGTGTGGAAAATGTGCTTCTCTACTTTTACAAAATTTCAGACATTATTGATGGGATGAACTGTAAAGGCTTTATAAATTACATATATCTTATCCTTCTGCCTTGGTAAAAAATTTCATTATATTTATAGCATGTTGAAACACTGACTTGTTTCAGTATTAAATCTCTCAAAAGTTTTAAATTTCCATGAGAAAACCTCTACTTGAGAAAAATTTTACAATAAACATAAAATTAAATTTTCTCTTCAAAAAATATTTCTGACTCCTGAGCAGTGACATGATTTTCGACAGAGCCATGTGACCACATAGTATTCCACCAAGAAAACAGATACAAAGATATCATTCTATAGTCCCACTGTATAAAATGCATTTGTACTTGAATATTAAAAATATATTCTGTTTAATACATCTTTTCCCAATACAGCTATGTAAAATCCTATTCATTAAAATGGCCAGGTGTTTTAATTTTCAAATGTTCCTACTGTATACACTAATTTCCACTTTGCTACATTTTCTCATACATAATGTATTAAACTGCTTCTTTTTGAGGGCAGGTTCTTTCACATGCAGTGCAGAACTGGAGAGAAGCAGAATCCCATGCCTTGTCTGCTTGAATTTTAAGTACTTTTGAAGCAATTACAAGAACAAAATGCTTCAGAAAGGAAAAAGTGTTTTAGAAGACAGTCACATCTACTGAAACTTTTTTTGAATGACCATGACGGTTCTTGGAAAGGTCAGCCTTTCTGGAAATTGTGCTTTCATCATAATTTCTCATTTATTTAATGTCTCACCTTTTGGACACATTCAAGATGGATGGATGTAAGAATCAGAATGCTGCTGAAGAACATGGAAAGAAATTAAGTATTACTGAGAACAGACATAGGAAGCTAGGACAGGGATGCAATATAAAGAAAAATTGTAACAGGAATACTGATGAATAAAACCAACTTCACAGTGACTGTCTCAGGTCAGTGGCACAGTCCAGCAGCTGGTATGAGCTGCCATGGCATCCATTCTAGTAGTCTGATCATTCTAGCATCAGGATCATTCTAGCATCAGGATCATTCTAGCATCAGAATCATTCTTGCTGAGCTCTCATTAAGTGCTGTAAAGCTACCCAAGGAAATTGTATAATGATTCAATAAACACAATACCAAGTGCTGACATACTATGTCAGAAAAGACACAAGAACATGTCATGCATTGAGTAAAATTAAATTTTCACCTGCAAGGAAATTCCTCATAATGTTGCATTGTGCATAGTCTGTGAAAACTAAAATGAGCTACTTGCCAGTGTTTTAAATTTCAGTTCACATATCATGATAGCTTCCATACTGCAAGACATTATGTTTTCTTTGAAAATAATACATTCAAAGTAGTTTGCCTTGGGCAGATTGTGCATGCAACACAATATTATCATCGGATAACAAAGAAATTACACTCCACTTTATTTCTTGTTTTCACTTCAAAATATTTATGGTTTGGTTCTGCATTACAAAACTGAAGTGACACCCAATATTAAAGCCCCTGACATCATTATGATACTCACTTCTATAAAAATGAAAATTTAAACAGGAAGACAGTGATTGGTGAGATTCTATAGAGACAAATTTCCCAGTTCTGCCTCAACCAAAAATTTCAGGTAAATTCTGTTTTTTGATGTCTCTTTTTTTTTTTTTTTTTTTTTTTTAAGTAATGATACACATAAGTATTCGCCCCCTTATTTAGTCTTTTAGGTCTGGGCATGAAGTTTTACATAATTATCCCACAACCATGACTTTTGGGTGCAAAGGATATAAAATTTAAAAATATAAACTTAGCAGTAATTGTTTTAGAAGGGATAGCAATAATCAGCATAAGGAAGAAAAATAATGATAAAGGGAGCCTTTACCTTTCCCATTCTTTCTCCTTAGAAAAAAAAAGAAAAGAAAAAAAGAGGAAACCATGCTAAAACCTGCAGGAAAATAATGTACTCTATGCTTTATTTTCTTGTCATGTGTTACTATTTACCTGCTAATAACATATGAATAGGTTTTAAGTTAAACTTTAGTTAGAAAGGTTATTAAGCAGTTCATTTTTGAAATCTAAACTTATTAAATAATCTTAAAGGAATCAAGTATGCACAAGCTTCCTGCAAAATAGGCAATCATGTCAAAATAGCAAAAGTGTTCAAGTGCGAGAAATAATTTGTAAAAAGAGAGCAACCAGTCTTAGGAACAATTAGCCTTTTCTTTCAGTGGATGAAGTCACTACCAGCCTTCCCAGAGACGTGGTGCATCATATCAATTAACTTCTAGATAACCTGAAAAAAATTAGTCACCAGCAATGTCAAAAAACTATTGATGAATGAATTATGCATGGTATGAAGAATGAAAACAGGCATGAAAAATTGCAGGAAGACCCTAAAAGATGTATTATTCAGAAGCAAAGAAGCAGATTAAATTCAAAAGAGTTGCACAGTCATGGACATAATTAAAGAAAATTACAATCTTAACTTCATAGAATCATAGAATGGCTTAGGTTGGAAGGCACCTTAAATAACATCAGGTTCCATGGGCAGGGACACGTTCACTAGATCAGCTTGTTCAAAGCCCATCCAACATGACCATGAAGACTTCCAGGGATAGGACACCCACTACTTCTCCAGACAACCTGTTTCACTCTCACCACTCTTGCAGTAAATTTCTTCCATATATCTAGTGTCAACCTACCCTCTTTCAAGTTTAAATATTCTCCCTAGTCGTGTCACTACATGTCCTTCTAAAAGGTCCCTTTCCAGCTTCCTTGTAGGCCTTAGGTACTGGAAGGCTGAAAGAGGCCTCCCCAGGGCCTTGTCTTCTGCAAGATGAACAACTTCAGTTTTTCAGGCTGTCCTCATAGAAGTGCTCCAGCCCTCTGATCATCTTTTTGTCCCTCCACTGCACTCATTCCAACAGGTCCAAGTCCTTACATTTGGAGTCCCAGAGCTGAACACAGACTCCACATGGCTTCTCCTGAGAACAGAGCAGAAGGATAGAGTCACTTCCCTGACATTTGGTCATGGTTATTGTGATGTAACTCAGAATACATTTGGCTTTCTGGGCTGCAAGTGCACATTGCTGGGTCACATCAATCTTCTCTTCAGGCCTGCTCTCAGTCCATTCTCTACACAGTCTGTATTTGTGCTTGGGACTGTCCCAGACCAGCTGCAGGACCTCACACTTCATGAGGTTCCCATGGGACCACCTCTCAAGCCTGTGAATATTGGCAAATGTATATAATGTACTATTGGCAAACCACTACCAGTTAAGATACTTAGGGAGTTCAACAGCTTAGATTCAATGAAAATGCCAGTTTCGTATTCCATAGCTATTCAGAAACAAATTAGAGATCAAGCTTTTGCAGTGAATTGACCTTGACTTGCTGCTAGATGCCCACCCAGCCCCTGTCTCACTCCCCCTCCTTTCCAGGATGGAGAAGGTGAGAGAAATTCACTGGAAAAGTTTGTGGGTTTAAATAAACAGAGGGAGATCTCTTATTAATTATTGTCATGAGAAAAATAGACTAGACAACTTTTCAGGGGAAAAGGTGTGGATATGTTATTTTCTGTTGTTCCCCATTTATTCAGTTTTCATCTCAGTATCAGGAAAGAAATGGCACTAAAGTTGCTTCCCTTGGGCAGTGCAGAAGTGCTGAAAATTTGCTGCTCCTGTAATGCCTCTGAAAAGATTAATTGAGAACTAATCAGTAATTAAATTATAAGTATGGTTGCAAACACTGCAAACAAACATATATGCAGTCAAATTTCATCTTTAGAGGTCAAAACATCAAGATCTACACTCTGCAGAAACAAAGACCTCAGCTAAAAATAGATTATTTAATGAGTAACTTCTGGTTGTGCAACTGTGCCTATAATGCATAAAAGAGAATGCAAACCCAGCAACATTCCTGTGGGAGAAAATAATATCTGTTCACATTAATACATATGCTTCATGGTGTTCTTCTGTTGAGCTTTGATTTACTGTAGATGATAAATCAGAAGCAGTCTGACCTTCTTCCTGAGCACAGCCTCATTCTAATTCCATAACTTTTATTTTCTTTTAGTATCATATGGTAGATGGTAATTATCAGTTTCATTTTGATGACCCAGCCACTTGTTTTTTGTGACAGACATCATATTATTTAAACTTACTAGCTTCTGGTTTTTTTCTTAATGTGAGTGTACATCAGTATCTTATATCATGTTAGTCAAGCATGGCTTACTACTTGTAGTTTTTGCTGGGAAAATTATTCCAAACATTACTTACATTCCTCTTTTTACCTATACACATCAGTGAACTCTACAGTCCAGTGTCTGATACCCAGCTAATAAAGATTAATGGATTCATTTGCCAGATTGTTAGAATGTTATTAAAATGCAAAGGGCTGGTTTCTGTTAATTGTTCAATATCACATACAATTAATATGGGGACTTGTACACTTTCTTGTGATTTGGGTACAGTTCATCTGAAAAGCTTGAGGAACAGAAGAAAAATCTGGGCTTTTTATCCCAAATAGATTAATAATAGTATTTAAAAGGTAGCAATTGTGAGCTGGAAATTAATTGGAGTATTGTGATGTTTAGACCCACTAGATGCAGGAATATATACAAGATGAACAGAACAATTATTAGATAGAATTGTTAAGAGAAGGATATTTCTGTAAATGGAAGAGAAAAAGAAATTAACAACTTCTAATTAATAAGAACTAGTTATCAAAATTTTTATTTTGAATTTGTGAAACTCAGTGTGAACGCATTAATCTTTTGCCTGAACCTTTTGCAGAGTCTGGCAAAGACTTTGGAAGACTAAGTCCCAGATAAGTCAGCTAAGTTGCAGCAGCTGTGAACTCTGGTGCCAAAGGCCAGAGGGTTTACTGTATCTAGCAGCTATTGAGCTGTACCCTGAATGTATCGTAGTCCCCCTCCACGCTTCTGATTTTATACCTGAAGTACTTCAGACTCTTCTCCTCTCCCCTCCTGAAGGCACAAGGAGAACACTTCCACTAAAACTCTGATGGCAGAATACATAGGAGTTTGTAAATTTGCTGAATACAATGTATAATATTACCATCATATGTACCCTTGCTAACAGAGAAAGAAGTAGGAATATTTGCCCTTTTCTATGAATATATCCTCGCTCTATGTAAAAGGGATCAACAGTGTACTAGTTCTGTTTCGTGTAAGATTGCAGTTGATGAGGAGTTATGATGCTTTCTATTTTAAAATGCCTTTGAATCAAAACCCAAATCTGCACGTTGTAATTTATCTAAAGACAACAACATTTCAAACATCATCACGTCCACTGAAAGATAATAATAATTTATGTTTTGTCACTCTCATTTTTAAAACCTATATTTAGCATTACCTTAAAAAATACTATAATTTTTACGTGGTTAGATATTTGTTAAGTAAATTCACAATCTATTTACAGTCTTATAAAATAGAATTCTTTTTAGAAACCCCATTTTATTTTTCCGGTACTTTGTACAGACAAAATCCCTCTATCTAGGCTCTTAGTGGTTAGGTTTTCTTTACTATTATTACCATGGTTTATTTCAGAGAGGAGTATGTGGATTAAAAATGTTTTTCTCTTTTGTGTGCCTTTCACTTCTTGAAACTGCAGGCAACTGAATAAAGCGTCTTTCACCTGTTCAATTACCCATGTCTTCTTCTTCTCTGCATAGCAGTCTTATCAACAAAAGCCAATTATGAAACCCAAGTTTGACTGTCAGGTGAATATTAAGAATTATGAAACAGTGCTGCTGGATGACTGTTTTATTGTGACTTCCTGACTTTTTTTTCTAGTGGTTTCAGTACGCTTCCCCCACTTCATATGGTGATATTTGTAAAGGTTAAATTTCCATGGGAATCTGTACACAGTGGAAGAGAGGTTCAAAAATTATTCTACTGTTTCAACTGAAGTAATTTCAACATTAAAATGACTCAGATTTAAAATAAAAATGTATTTAGTATAATCTGTGGATTAATTCAAACCGAAAGTGACAGTTTCATTACAGCCTCCACTAAGAATTTAAGTCTGAAAATTTTTGAAAGCAAAGCTGTGTAAACCTAGATTTAAGAGATCTCCATCCCAAAACATAATGGCAGCAAAGATTACATTGACAGTGTGTTCCTTGCTGCTTTATAGCTCTTAAACTAATGGTGTGAAATGGAAATATACCAACACAATATACCACTTTTGTTGAATTACTCCTAAGTGACAGCTACATCTCCTATATCTCCTACATACTTATATTTCTTAATGAATACATCCTATCTACTAATTTTAGGTAGGTTTAATATTTAATGGTTTTTTGCTTCTCTTACTTACAAAAATCGCTTAAACCCCCTATAACACAGTTCAAAATTATCCTTAAACTTCAACCCATCCACTGCACAAGAAGGTACATAATCTAAGGTGGCTGATACTCCCAGCAAATCTATCTGGATGGTTTTAAAGAGCTGTGATTAACAACTAGATCACTCCTACTTAGCCAAAAGCCCAGTCCTTCATATCCCCTCCATTAAAATCATTATATCAGCATCGGAAAGAGTCTGGTATATACTATTATTGATTAAATCTAATATTATTTTCTGTCACAGTAGATCCACTTCTTTGTCAATTTTCCAATACTTGTTTTGACATTTCTTTGATCTGCCTCCTCCTTCACATGACATCAAAAAGAAAGAGAGACAAAGAGTCTCAAAGATCAAAGAAGTAGTTAACAGAACACTGGAAAGGAAGAAGAATATTGCCTCTCAAGACCTCACCATTAAGCTCTGTCAACAGAGTATGCATGACACAGCAAGTTCACTAAATCATAGGATTGCCTTAGAAATAAAAGCTAAAGAGCTCATATAATCAAGGTTCATAATTTCTAATACTGATCTGAGCCACTGAAAGAAATAACCAAACACATGCAGAATGAACTTCTAAAGTAATTCATTTTATCTGTCCTACTTTCATCTTTCCCTTTAATAAGACAAAATGCTTTAATTAACCCAATGTAGAATAGTAAATATCTCCAGAACACAAGTTGCAGAAATACTTCAGGTAATAGCAATGCCATCAAATATATCCATCACATCCTTAGCCTGGCACTGCAGCACTGTGATGGTTGTCATGGCTCGGGTCTGGCTGGCACCAGGATAGGATATAAACCATATCATCTCTTGCTAACCCTATAGCTTGGGGAAGGCAATTTGGTAGAAGAGAGGACCTCCTGCAGCATACACAGCCCACCACTTTCTGGGGTAGTTGCAAAGCTGTGGAGAGTCTTGGAGCAGCTACAGCCTGGTCAGTGTCCAGTGCCTTGAGAACATGTGTAACACAACTGGGAGATGGGTATTCCCTATCCAGTCCCATAGCCAACTTCATCAGTCAGGAGAGGGAGGCTCCAGGGTATCAAAGACAGAAACACTCAGGACAGAGCATGGGGAGAGGGCCAGAGAGTTCTTCACATACCCAGCATCCAGGTCCCAGCTGCACACTGCCTCTGGGCAAACCCACCTTGCTGTTCTCTTTCTGTCACATGTCATCTCCCTTAAAGAACACGGAAGTCATTGACTTCTAAAACTCCTTATATAACACTCATTGAACTGTTTTGGTGTCTGAGTCCATTCAGTCTACTCACTGCTCATAAACAGTGAGAAACTTTTTATCATTAAGGGCATAATCCAGCTAAATCACGTTTCTTCCCTGATGGATTATCCACCAAGAATATAACAAACTAGTTGTTAATATGTAGTAAAAAACAGAGGGAAATGTTTTGTCTTAGAAAAGTGGGAAGAAGGAAGGAAGCAAGCAAGCTAGCTGACTTTCCTTTAGTCTTGCATCCATTAATGAGTATCAGTAGGACACAAAATTCTATTTTTAATGTGGCCCCAGACAAATTCTTTCATATTATTAAAAAAAAAAATGGGTTGACTATCATTTTAGCCGTCAGCTAGATGCTAAATAACTGATCATCTGGAAGCAGAAGAGCTGGATTCATATTTTTAAAAGTGCCAACACAGGAAGATAAATTAGAACAAATATTGAATTACACAAAAAGAAAATATTACTCTTAATAATTCTGTCATCCTAATTTAATAATTTATTACCAAGCACAGAAAAGAAAGAAATATACAGGAATTTCCATCAGAGATGAAGATTCTAGTGAAAGGAATCTTTATTATACGTATGTCATTAAAATGAAACTCAATAGAACTACATAGTGATAGCAAGCTTGAATTAAATAAACAAGCTGCAGTAGTCAAAGAGGTGTCAGCTAGAGCTACTTTTACAATTTTGCTTCAGTCCTGTATACTTCAAATGTGCTTGGAAAAGAAAGTTTTATTCTCAAAGTTATTCAGAGTTGTGCTCTTGGAGTATAAGTCATCAGGAAAAATAATGGATCATGCCTTACCCTAGACAAGGAGAATTCCTAATGATATCATATTTTTGGCACTCTATGTAAACTTAGCAAATGAGATATCCAAAAGACATATAAGATATATTGCCATCTTATCTTCTATGTCTTTCAGAAAATATAGCAATTTAAATGGAAGACATAATATTTTGGTCAAACTCATTTTCCTCATTTTTTTATCTTATCTTCGACTTCTTTCTCTACATGACTTAGTTGATTGCTACTATTTTTTCTTTCTTTCCAAGGAGCATCATATTCACAGAAATGTAGGTATTAATTATCTTGCATCTTTTCTTACTGTACTATAAATATCTAATAAAGACAAACTAAAATTGTAACAGATATCAAAATTAAAAAGGGAAAAGAGGTTTGGACAACAACACACTGACAGATTAAGGAAAGAGTTAAACTTAGGCAAAAAAGAGACACTTTTAGGATATAGAATGTTTTAGTTAAATTATGGGTTTATTCTGAAAAAGTAGTACTTCAAAGTTCAGATTTTATTTAAATGTGCTTGGGGTTTTTTTTCCTTTTTTATTATTTTTTCCAACTGATTTTAAATTAATTTTCTCTGTGTTATCCTGTGGTGAGAATGATAGGAACAAGATAATTTTACAGCTCAGACTTTCTTAATCCCTTCTTCCCAATGCTACAGCAGTCACATTTTAAAAGTTTTTACAGCAAAGGCCCCAGGGATGGATTTTATTCAGATAGTTTCATTTCTCATCTCTTTTCTCCATGGCTGAGGGGCACAGGATACAGGTACCAATACAAGATAGGTGACCAAGTGTGAGTAGAAAAAAGGATGCACACAATAAAATATCTGTGTGAATTCTTAAATTTTACATCTATTTCTGTCTGTATGGGGTGAACACCTACTGCTTGACATAAACCTATTTCTGGTACTTGGATTTTGATCAAGTATCAATACTGAGCTTCAGTTAATGTGAAGTAAGATTTCACAAGAGGCAAGAACATGCAATAGTCCCTATAAGCAGATTTACTTGCGGTTGCATACTCTATCATCTGCATTTACAAATTCCAACATGCAACATAAAACAGTTTAAGAAAACTTGTTTATGTCTGTTTTTGTCCAGATTGGAACTTGCGAACATTTCTGCCCGAGTCCAACAATTCCTCTCTTTGGCTCAGGCCTGTATCTCATTTATTCCAATGTCTGAGTCAGATGTTGGAAATAGAGGGACACATCTTGAGTTTTTATTAATGGCCAATAAAAACTAAACAGGAAAAAAAACCCAGAAAAATTTGCTATGTATGTAGCTTCTGTTCACTGGAGTTTCTCTTTATTTTCTCCTAAATATATAACTAACCCTAGTATTTTGCTGGGCAAAGCCACCATATTCAGTGAAAAAAAAAACCCAAACTTTGAAATAGGCATTTAAATGTTGGCAGGGAAAATTAAAGATGGGACTGACAAATTAGGAATAACAGTAAATGTGGAGTTAAACCTTTACTTGTGTTTTGTGGCAAGCTGTGCTTTTGAAAGAAATGACGCATATGTACACAGAAGGGCACTTAATATCAGCGATCATAGAAGTGTTTCAGAATTTGTTTTACCTTTTTTTCCTGCCAGTGTTCGCCATAATGCTGGGACATTACATGGAACATCCATATGGAGGTAAAAAAGTTTATTTGAAAAATATGTATTAGAATCTACTGATATAGCACTGTACAAAATCAAGTTTACTTACAAAACTGTGTTTGCCGTGCTTTTTGTTTCAAATACAAATCCTGCTTCTACCAGAAATTGGATCTTAAGAATTTTTCACATGAATTATTAAAGAAAAATACATTTGTGATTAGCTTCTCCTAATGCATTTAAATTACAGACTCATTTTGTCTAAAAACTCAACAGTTCTATTAATTTTACAATTGTTTTAAAATATTTTCAATTTTGCTGAAAAAATGATTTGCCTACTTTATGCCTTCACATCTGAAGACTGCATTAGATATGAAAGAAGTTACTATATCTTCTTTTTAAGTCCCATATTATAATAGAAAAAATAGGCTTTTTTCTTTGTTCACACTGATCAGAGATATTCAAATTGCATATTACCTAACTACCTAATAAAATCAATGTTCTTTCCCATTTTACACCCTGAGTATTTCCCACTTACAATATTAACTCCTCTTGTTTCTTTCTATGAACAAAGCAGCCAAATTTGTATCTGCAGGACAATTCCACATCATTCATCAATTATATGGTGCACTACACACAAAGTTGGTGATTATGACTTAATCGAATTTTAGCTTTGTTTTTTGACAACCCAACCTCACTTCATCAATTTACATCCTGTAGAAGTATCTTTCAGTAAAAGTTTTCAAAAGCACTTTCTTGATAAATTACTGCATCTTCAGTAGCAAAAATGAAGTGACAAACACTTCAATCTGGCATGGAAACTTGATAGCCTTTTTAATGTGGAGCTACCCTTTTAAAATGTTTATCAGGTGTCTTTTAATCTCTGTTTGACTGGCTGCAGATCAAGAACTGTAGATTTGATTATGTGGGACATATAATTAGATTTTTCCTTCCTTATTAAAGTTGTGTTTTCATGCTGTTGAATTACTGTTCAACAGCCTATGTTCTCAGCCTATATTATAGACAAAGTAGTCAGGGTACCATAGTGAATAACAATAAATATATTTGTAATTATGCAGGCACTTCATGAAGCCAGCAGTCTGATGTTCAACTTGAAATTAAATCAGCTTAAGGGTAATGGGTTACCTTTGAATTAATTCACTTAATACTTTCCCAACCCACAAGCACATTCTGAAAAAATCATTAACAAGTAAGAAGAAACACCTTTATCACATAAGACTGCTCATTCTCTAGCCTCAGAATTCCTTAAAATCACTCAGTCTGTTAAAAAGACATCCAACATAAAAAGACAAAATAAAGCCTTCTTGTAGTAAAAAAAAAAAAAAAAATCACAAACTTATTTTAGCCATGCAGTCTTCCACACAGCAACTAAGACAAGACCTTGAGGCTATCATAAAGAACTCTGTCTGTTAAATTTCACCTATTACTTATTTACGAAAAATTATTCTATAATATCTTTATAAATCCATTGTGACAGATCTCCCTAACAGATTTTGAGGAAGACAAGTAGCCTATTAATGAAACTCAGTCCTTGGTGTCTTAATTCATTAGGAGAAAAATTGAATCATAGTAGGTCCTGTCAGACATTAGTAGAATTTAACCTGGCTCAATATTTACTTCTGTGTAATTCAGGATAACATTCTAACTTGAAATCTAACTGTTTAATGAGAATCCACTGAGTTTATGATCTCCCACACTATCTAAAGTACTTCTAGCTCTAGCACCAGCTGGGAATTGCCTCCAAGCACAAACGGATGTAATTCCCAGCTGCTAGTAGTGCTAGATATAAATCATTCAAAGTTTATGTTGATAAAATTGGCCAAGTTATATACAATGCACAGCTTCATGCCATAATTATCATAGAGTGCCAATTTGCAGAGCCAGTGTTTCAAATATCTCCGAGATCAGGAATGACAAGATGATTTTCATATAATTTATGCAAAAGACACTTTTCAAATTATCACAAGATAGAAAGGACCTCAGAGGATAATTTTTAGAAGAAGAAATATGGATAAATTATCTTTTTTGAATACATCAGAAACTCAGTAGCAAATAGATTTAAAGGAAAACACATCCAGATCAAAATTAACTCATTTGAAGGCTGAAAAGAAATGCGAACACTTTTAGGAGCAAATGGTATTAGGAGCCAGTTATTCAAATTAAATAGGAGGCTGAAAAATCCAGAGGAATGCTAAGAAAAGTTTCTTCTTACTCTGTTCTTCTTACAATGTTTGTGGCTTGCCAAGAATAGAACAAGAATTCTAATATGCTTATATATAATCAAGTAAAATTTTCTCACTAAAGAGATATTGAAGCTTCTTTGTAATATGAACAAATTTTGAGATGGTTATTTTCTTCAAATAAAATATTCAATTTCTCTTATCCTTGGAAGGATTTTTCTCATGTGCTGTTAATCTGAAAATGTATTTAATTCAAAGAAGGTAATGCAACCAGGTAGAGCATAAAACTATCAATTTGCCAATCTTCTGTCCTTTTCATACTTTTCAAGCTTTCCTTTTTTATTAATAATCATTATGGTTTAAAGTACACAGATCTCTGTTTCTGTAATACAGACATGATATATTAATTTTTGTTTTGTGTCCAGTACAACAAAAGGTACACATTTTTATATATATGTAGGTAACTCTCCATCTGACTGTTTGCTTCTTAGCTAGTGAAATGTTTGCAAAAACTGTCTTCAAGGAGCTGTGCACGCCAGCTTCATTTCATGTTTTGAAATGAGAAAGGTAAAGTTTAGTAAAAAAAAAAAAAAAGAAAGAAAAAAAAGAAGAAAAGAAGAAAAGAAAAAAGTGTTGTTATTGTCAGTTGTTGGCCTCATTCCTCCTTCGAAGGGGTTTTTACGTGCCCAGGTGTCGCTGCCGGGGCTGTGCCGGGGCTGCCCGGGCCGGCCCCAGGCGGTGCCAGCGGCTGCAGCGGCCCCAGCGCAGGGCACGGCTGAGCCCCTCAGCCCCGGGGAAAGCCTGGGCAAGGGAGGGCAAAACGCTGCCCGGCAGCCAGGGCTGAGCCAGGGGAAGCGAGCGAGAAACAGCCCTGCGAGCCCCGAGGGGACAGCGGGAGCAGGGACAGAGATGTCCCCGCAGCAGTGTGCACAGCCCTGTGTTCTCTGTCCTTTGTGCCCTTCATGGGAAAGAAGGTAGAGGAGTCAGGACTGAAGCGTGAAACTGAGCCTGGGAATGGGATGGATAAATACGGTTTTATATGTCAGATGTTTAATATCTGTCTTTTGTTTACCATTACATATAAATACTTATTTTAATTTTTAATAAATTCATTTTCCCCGAGTTCAGTCCATTTGTTGCAATAAGGAATCTTCCTGTCTTTATCTTGACCCAGGAGCTTTCTTGATCCA
>NW_005054340.1:3543450-3598830 GCF_000277835.1 Geospiza fortis | reverse complement strand
AACCAGGTAGGAGCTCAGCTTTAGCCAAGCTTAACCCACCATGCTTTCCTTCTTTGAATTAGCTGCAGTTCCTTTCAGATACCACAGATTTGCCATTAATATTACTACTGAAAATTGTTTATACTGTAATAATTAAGCTGGTGCAGTATGAATTCTCTTGGAAATGTGAGTTAACTACCAACATAAAATGAAATATGAGGGTCATAAATAATTAAGTATTTTTTAGCTTTGCAGATCACATAGCTTTCTTTTCCACTTATGACTTATTAATAGTTGTCCAGGTAAAAGGCAAGGTGATTTGTACACTGGAGTATAAAATCTCCATTATGAGCTTTGATTTAGTTAGGACTGAGAGCACTTGAGTTTAAAATAGGTGTTTTGCAATGGTTTACAGTAATATATTTTATTGTCTACTATGGGAACAAAAAAGTGTTTAAAGTCATAGTGAATCATGTCCAAAACAACTAAGAGAATAGTTTTTGCGTGGTCGCAGCTTTTGAAGTGAAAGGTTCAAATGTCAGAAGAAATTAAAGATTACATTTGATTGAAGAAAGAAAAGGAGCTAAAAATTTCTGCAAGGTCAAGAAAAGTGGAGTCTGACATCTGAATAGAAAAAAAAAATGTTTCAAATGGATCCACCGCTATCCTCAATGCACTGACAAACTACTATCTGAGAATGGACAAGTTTTTCTGGAGTGATCAAGAGAGTAAAGCAGTTTGTATGATTTCTGTAATCCCAGACCTTTACTGTTTAAAACATAGAACAAGTTAACCATGCATGCAAAAGGAAAAAAAATGGTTAATTTGATTAATACAATTTGCCTCAGTATATGAAACCATCTTGCAGCTCAACATTATTTAAATAAATAGAACAGCATTTGGTGCTGTGGAAGTGAAATTCAATCTTATTGGAACTTACACTGACAACAGACAAGTACAATGTACTATCAATCTTATTTTCTCCTTTGTCTCATTATATTATAACTGGCAAAAAGAGTTATGAGTTCACACAATACAAAAGAATGTGATATTCTACCAGTTGGTATCACAAAACTATCCTTTTCTTAAATAGGGAGAGAGTAAATAAAGAATAGCAGCCAGAAGCAATTATGTAAAACTCTGAGCAGTATTCTCTAGAGAGAAAGATATGTACATTTTCCTGTCTAGTTCCATTACGTGCATTCATTTCAAAACTAGACACTTCCCAATAAAAACAGAGCAAATTCAATTTTGCTCAAACAACATTCCCTTCTAACACTTCATGTGCCAAGTGAGAAACACAACACAACACTTGAACAAATTAAACATCTCTTTTAAGAACAATGTGAATGTTACTAATTTACTTTCAGTAATGGGAGGTTTTCTGATTCGTTGCATGACTGCATTTGGGTGTTGCGAAGAATAAGCTGTTTGCTTTAACCTTAAATCTTGTTTATGTACAAAAAGATTTTGTCAAACTCATGAATGTCAAATAATACATGGTAAATACAGCCTTTGTTAAGTGTTTTCACAAAGATTTATGCAGGCTTCAATAAAAAGGGAAAAGATAGGACTAGGTGAATCCATCATATGTGCCTTTGCTGAGATGGAGCGATATGGCCATTTTATTCAATTTATGGAATCAACTGGACAAATTCCCTCAACAAAAAGCTGCAAGATACGCATATACAAATACATATACACTTTTCACCTAACTGTTACACGAGTAGTTGTTGCATCCCTGCTTGATTGAAAATGAGCTACATGATATAATTACTGACCTCTGTAAAGAGGGCATTGAATGAATGAAGCAAGACTTAAATAAAGCATTAGAATTTTTATATGCATAAATTTGGAAGTTTATGATTTGATAAAGAGGAAAAACCTTGGAGGAATTATCAATGAGAAGGTGAACTTGAGAGGAATAAGGGAGAAAGATAGCATGACAAGATGACAGTAGAGGCAAAGGTGTCAGGTCATTCACTTAGAGCTTGATATTGAGCTTGTCTGTTACAAATTAGGGCTTTCCGCTGCAATCAAAGGAAGGCAAAGACCAGGAGTGTTAAGTAAACAAAATGGGTGAATATGAGTCATGGGTACAATATGGAACTGAAAATTTTTATTGATTCTGATCCTGAAGTATGTCAAGTATCTAGATATCTACAGGGGTATTAATGTGAAAAAATTACAAGGTATTACTATGACCTAAAATGGATACTGAACAATTTTGATAAACTGGGTTCAAGAAGATGAATTTAAACAGGAGGGGAGGAAGAGAAAATAGCTCTCAGGATGATGAGAATACAGGATTTTGTCCATGGAATGAAATGAAGAAAATTCAATTTATTCATCTTGTCACAATAAAATTAAGAGGGAATACACCTCTGCCTAAAAACCGGAGAATGTAGCTACTGGCAAGGACAGAAAATATTCAAATCCAAGAACCTACTGTCATGGAAAGAACAGTCATAGAGCGGTCTGCCTGTGTGAGTGTCAGAGGTAGCAGAGCAGTCTAGCTCAAACATGGATATGGTTTTCTTTAGAACAAAAGAAAGGACAAAATCTGATTCTAGTTTCAAATGCTTCCAAAATTCCTATAATTCATGTTAAGAATAAACTAATTAGTATTGTGCTGAAATCTGTATCAATTAAAAATATGTAAAGGAACTGACAGGATATTTAACCTGATGGTTCACAAAGAAAGGGGAAATATTTCTTTTGTTATCTCTATCCTCTGATAGGCAAGAGAATAAGCACACCCTGTGAAAGTAAGATATTAATCCTAGAGGCAATAAGGCTGCAGGGACAAATCAGTCAAAGAAACAAAAGAACCTAACAGCATCTGCAGAGAGTCAGGCCAAGACTGCAATTAATAGCCTAAGTCTGTGGAGTGTAAGAATACTTGCATGAGAATAAGGACACTTCCGTGTTTATGTTGCATTCATGTATACACTGTTATAACCTTCAGGCATTTTTTCCAGACTAAGCACTGAGTAACTTTGAATGGATTTTGTTTTGGTCATAAATTTATTCAGGATGCTTCTTTTAAACTCCATGAAGGTTACCAATATTGATAGCATCCTATGTCTATTATTTTCACAACAGACTTAAAATTTTTGGTAAAGACTACTTCTTTTCCCTTGTTCCGAATTTGCTAGTTTATAAATTCCTTAAATTCTCCCTAACTCTTCTATTAAAGAGGGAAAAAGCAATTAAATCCTGTACACTTTTATCCCTTTTCTCAATATATACATAGATGCTTCCAATATTCCTTTCATTTAATTCTTTTCCAGGCTGAAGTGTTTTTTCCTTAATTCTCTCTTGCATAGAAGTCTCTTGCCCTGATCATTAATCACTGTGCTTCTTCTGATCCCAGGGAAACTGTGTCACACATAGATCCTACACTGGAGTTCAGAGATACAGTCCATATGATATTTTGAACATGACTCTAAAGCAGAATAGAAGAGTCATGTTTTGAAGCTCGATGACAATGCAAATTTTTGAGGAGTTTGTAATTTGCAGACTACAATAAAATCTCTTAAGTACAGAGCAAGGATTTCGGGACATAATGCAGAATCAACATTTCAGAAAATAATGAGTACTATTTTGTAAGGATCTTTCTCTTCCATACTGTTTCTCTTCCTTAATGGAAAGGAAGGATACTCAGACCCTTAGCATAAAGACAGAAGCATTCTTTTCTGACTCTAAATATTTGGCCCTATTAAGTGCCAATACATCATAATGTCACAACTAGAATACACATCTACCAATATTTTGTTACATCAAGACCATCACCTCCTAACCCTGATAGCACCTGTTGCACTAAATTAAACATCAAGGGAAGCCCTGGGCACCATAAAAACCAATTGTGAAATGCAATGTGACACTGATAACCACAAACACGTAATCCATTAAATTATCCCATAATCCTTCTTTCAAGAAATGCCAGAATAGTTAGAAAATGCAGTACTTTAACAACTAGCCCAAAGAATATCTATAAGTGCCAAAATATTTAATAGATGGCTTTAGCTTTGTTCAGTTCTTAATAGTATTTGTCAAGTATAAGCAATAAAACAATGAATTAGATCCCTATCTTTACTATTAATCTGCTGCTGGTTAAGCAGGAAATTCAGAAATATATCTGGTGTAGTTGCATCCAAATCCCTATCTGAGATAGTGTGCTATTTTAGCAGATCTTTTAGACAAATAGACACTGCATAAGTATATTAATCTCCAGCAAAAACAGCTGATCTGAGTGACTGAAAGCTAGAAGTGAATTGTTGTGTGATAATGTAGAGTGATGAGCTTAGTGTGATTTGAAATACCTCAGTAAGCTGTTGGTTATGAACATGCATTATTACATGCATTATTATTTCAGCAAAGAATAAGCTGCATCCCATGATAAAATATCAAAAGAAGCCTCAATGATGTGAATAGAGGAAAGCTTGCTCTATTGATATACATAAATTTAGGCAATTTTTTGGCACTTCTCAAGAGCACCCTTGAATTTCTCCATCTCACCAAACATCTCTCTGAACTGAAGTAATTTGTTCACCAACAGTATTGATATTCTGGGTTTTTTACAATACAGGTCTGCCCTCCAGACTCAAGCAAAAGCAGTTGATTTAAACACCTCTCTGTGAGCATGACGAGACACAGACAGAGAGAGACTACAGCGTGTTCCCATGTGTTAGATGAGCTTTCTCTTATTCTAGTCAGCTTGTGTCTGGATTAGAAGGGTATCTTCTTAAAACAGCACATCTCTTTGGTCACAGCATGACACAAATGTGTTTCTGAGCTTCTAAAACAAAGTGATTTAAATAGCAAGTTAGCAGAAGGGACTTCAGCAAAGCAGCACCCACCTCCTTCTCTGAGTACTTTGATGAAAGGTATGTATTTTTTAAAGAAGATAAAGCTAAAAGGGATTTTATATCTGCTACAAGCTGCTAAATGCAGTAGCCCAATAGGTGGGAGGCTGAAAGTTCCCTGTTCCCAGGTCCTCACAGACATGCATTCCCAGACACATCCTCACAGCCACAACCACCCACATCACATGTACATGTACATATGCATATGCATATACATATATATATATGCCTGGAGATCAGCACTGACATTCACTCAACCACAAACAGCACAAATGACCTCATCCTGTTCTGCTCTCAGGCTGGTCAAAATGAAGCCTCTTAGTGGAAAATATACACATGAATAGGTTATGGATCCCTCAGGTAGCTGGTCTTTCCAATAACTGCATCCTGTGATGGCATTTGGGTGTGCAAACTCTAGAGCCCACACCCAAATCCAGCTCCTGGTACTCAGACCTCCTCTCTGACAAGGTTATTAGAACATTAAACTTCCTTTGCCTATGTGTGGATGGACCTTTTATAACAACCTAACAATACTTTGTTCTTGGCATTTTTTTTTCCTGTCTGCCCTGGGCATCCTGCTACTGGCCCTGGGCTGATAAAGCATCACACATTGCAGAGCCGTGTGGTTGCCTCTTAACTAAATAAATTGATAATGAGTGTCTTCACAGCTCTAGGATCTTCATGGGTTTAGACTGATCCTAGGGTCAGTCCTGTAATGAATAACTCTAGACAGTCTAGCTGAAGGCAAAAAGTAAATTCACCAGCTATTAGTTCTTTACACTGCCTCTGTAAGGCTTAATAACCCTCTAATTACTTCTTTTTTTTAGCTTTTCTTGAACAAATTCCTTTGATTTAATACTGCTCAGGCAAGTAGTACAATATTACAAAGTTTAAATCAAGGCACATAAAGCATCTCCAAGCTCATTATTGCCCTCTTTCCCCAGTAAATCTCTCCTTCTTGAAGTCATATTGTGAAAGAAAAAAAGAGCACTCTGGTTTCTAGATATACATTACCGTGGTTTTTGTATTTTTGGTTTGGTTTGCTTTTGTGGGTTTTTTGTTTTGTGTTTGTTTGGTTTTTTTTTTTTTTAGCATTGCCTTAGTTTTCAGAAACTAGGAAATTCAAAAAGCACTGCACTTTATTCATACCCAAACCAAGTGAGTTCTCCCTTTGCCAGTGATGGGGTTTTAAGCTTCTAATTAGGCCACCTTTCCTGTAAGAAATCATCTTTATACCTGCTGCAAGGATAACCAAAGTTCATATAAAATTTGTAAGAAAGGTATAGTTCCATGCCTCTCTCCTTTACTTTTATTAAGAGGCATTAGCCACTGAAGTTTATTTATCTTTTTCTGCTTCAGCTCTTGTTTCTTGAAGAATTCCTCAGAGAAAAACTGCCAATGGAGGACTAAACATTTATTTGGAAAATAGCAACAGGATAGGATTGCAGTCTCCACAACAAGTCTTAAAGTTCCAGCCCAAGACTGACCTGATGTATATGAAAGAGGACATGCCTTCAGGGAAGGAGTAGCAGCAACACCAGAGGACTTCTCCTCCTTATGTTAAGCTAGTCCACAAGGTAACAGTAGTCATATACTCCAAATATCAGATACAGTCTCACAGCAGCCTCACTCTAACCTGCAGACAGTATCGCCACTGCTAATAGAACGCATGTTTACAGAATCAACACCAATTTTTTTTCCTATTATTTAAGGCACGAGCATGAAGCTTTGGGGAAAAGATAATAAATGATTCCTTACTTGAAACTTTATGTGAGTGATTCCAGAATCATCGGAGGATTTGGATTGGAGGGGACTGATGGTGTTCATCTGATTCAATCCTCCAGTCAAATCAGGGCCGTGTTTTAATTTACTATGTTGAAAGGGTATTTGAAAACATGTAATTTTCCTTCAGGAGGGATAATTTGATTTTCTATCTTATTACTTACATTATGTCATTTATGACTAGCAAAGAAATTTATGTTTTGCTATTAAATACTTTAATGAGGAATACTGTATAATCTCTTAATATAAAAAGAGAATTGTGTTCAGTAGGTGAAGAATTTTATTCCATGATAAGAATCTGGACTTTTGGAAAGCAAACATTCAGATCTTTAAAGAATTACTCAGAGGACTCTATGGGAAACTATTCTTAGGGACAAGAGAGTAGAAGAGAACTGGCAGATCTTTAAGGACTCTTTCCATAGAACACTACAGCTAGGAATGCCCAGGCACAAGAAATGGGGCAAAGAAGACAAGACACTGGCATGGGTGGATGAGGCCTGCTGGTCAAACTAAGAGGCAAGAAGTAAAAGCATGGGCAGTGAAAGCAAGAATTTGCTTCCCCAAATAACTATTTGGGAAAAGTGTAGGGATGCAGTCCATTTGTGTAAGGATGAAGTGAGGAAGGCCAAGGCAGAACTGGAGCTGAATTTAGCAAAGGTAAGAAAACAAACCAAGAAGGGCTTCTAACGTAATGGTGGCCAAGTAAGGTCAAAGGAGGCATATTCCCTATGATAAAGAAGGCTGGCAGTTTGGTAGCTACAGATGAGAAGGCTCAAAGTCTTCTGAGTTGAGTACTTAAGTTTTTTGCCTCATTCTTTAAGAGCAGCCTCTCTTCCCTCACCTCTTGAGTGAGTGGACTGCAAGATGATGGTTGGGAGAGCAAAGTGCTTAACTGCTGCAGTAAAGCAGACAGGACTCAGTTTCTTCATGCAGGAAAGCCAATTCTTTATTCACAAGGTTCATATTTATAAGAAAAATCAGAAGGCACTCTGTTAGACCTAATTGGCTAACAATACACTGACACTCAGATTATTGGTTGGTAAATGGCCAGGGTGTACATCTGTCAAATCTCTCTGGTTTTGGTTAGTTTACATATTTTGTTCACTGATTTCCGTGGGGCAGATTTTGTGTTACAGGTGCAAATGGTTCTCTTACCAGAATAGTTTTCTTTACTGCTTCTATTCCTGTGATTTTACACATGGGAAGTCACAAGCTGACTGCTAGCTTAGCTAGAGTAAGTAGCAGGGCCTAAACCATATTTTATAAGGTCCTTATTTTATAATATCTCTACTTGTATGCAACACTTAACTCTGAAGGAGAATCACAGAATTATTTAGGTTGCAAAAGGCTTCTGAGATCATCTATGTCAATCCTTGGACTGATCACCACCTTCTCAACCTGATGATGTCATTAATTGCCATGTCCTGTCATTTCTTGAACACTTCCAGTGATGATGATCACCACCAGTCTCGGCAGTCCATTCCAGTTTTAACAACCTTTTCCATGAAGAAATTGCTCCTGTTATCCAGCCTGAATCTCCTCTAATGCAACTTGAAGCTATGTCCTCTTGTTCTGTCACTAATTGGCTGGGAGAAGAGACCGACCCACAACTTTCTACAACCTTCTGTGTGGTAGTTGTAGAGAGTGATAAAATCACCCCTGAGCCTGCTTTTTTCCAAGCTAAGCAACCCCAGCTCCCTCAGACATTTCTCACAGGACTTACCCTTTAGACCCTTCCCCAGCTTTAGTGCTCTTCTCTGGATTCTCCAGCATTTCAATGTCTTTCTTGTAGTTAGGGGTCCAGAACTGGATGCTGGATTTGAGGTGTGACCTCACCAGTGTTACAGGGGTCAAATCCCTGATCCTGTGGCCTGATGCTGGCCACACTGTTGCTGATATGGCCAGGATGCCCTTGGCCTTCTTGGCTACCTGGGCACACTGCTGGCTCGTGTTCAGCTAGCTGTTGACCAACACCCCCAGGGCCTTTTGAACTGGCCGCCTTTTCAGCCACTCTGCCCCCAGCCTGTAGGACTGCATGGGATTGTTGTGACCCAAAGCTGGCATTTTGGCTTGTGGTACCTCATACAACTCGTCTCAGCCCAGTAATCCAGCCTGTCCATATCCCTCTCTAGAGCCTTCCTACTTTCTGGCAGATCCATACCCCGCCCAACATCATGTTGTCTGCATACGTACTGAGGGTGCACTCAATCTCCCCACACAGATCATCAATAGAGAGACTTAACAAGACTGGCCCCAATACTGAGCCCTGGGAACCCCACTAGTGATGAGCTGCCAGCTGGATGCAACTCCATTCACCACCCCTATCTGGGCCTGGCCACCCAGCCAGTATTTACCTCAGTGAACAGTGCATCTCTCCAAGCCATGGGTTGACAGCTTTTCCAGAGAGTGAGCAACATCCCCAGCCTTTCTCCTATCCACCAGGTGGGTCACCTCATCATAAATGGAAATGGGGTTGGTCAAGCAGGACCTGACTTTTATGAACCCATGCTGGCTGGGTCTGATCCTTTGGTTCAGACCTGCATGTGCTGTGTGACATCACTCAGGAGGATCGGTTACACAGTTTTGCCAGTCACCAAAGTCAAGCTGACAGACTGACAGGCTCCTCAGACCCTCATCCCAGCTTGTCTTGTGGATGGGTGTTACCTTAGCCAACCTCCGGTCATCTGGGACCTCCCTCATCAGCCAGGACCAACAATAGATTACAATAAATCTAATATGTAAAGTGAATTAAAGACAAGCCTTTCTGAGTTCACAAAATCTCAATTTCTCAAAAGTTTTGTTTTTGGGGGGCTTGTTGATCAGAAACGGCAATCCAGAATATTTATCCATCAGAAATATTTAAATTTTTTAATTTAGCCCTTGAAATAGATTTGTATGAATTAAGTTTTGTAGTTACATGAACTTAATTATTTAAATAATAAGCATGCAATAGTGCTGCAGTGACATCTTGACAAAAATATCCCTGAGCAAGTTCTAAGTCATATTGACAGACTCCTCTGTGAACAGACAGATCTGTCCACAGGCTGTCTGGGTTGGCTACTTAAAAGCCAGCTCCAAACACTAAATCAATATAGGGTTATAAAATGAAGCCCACCCCTTGTACCTCAGTAACAGACTCAGTGACAGAGTGTCCTGTCTGAAAAGTTAAATGACTGTGAGACACACATAGAGATGATGTACAGATGTTGCATATTTTTGTGAAGATACATACATTATCTGAGAAGTTGTCTCAAATGCTAAGAGTGAGAAGAGTTAATATAAATTATCTCATCACAACCCAGGAATATCTCTTTCTGCTGAAACCTTCTTAAAATTAAAGATATTTTTTAATTACTAAAAAGAATGTATTTGCAAGTGATTTCAGGTTGCAAACAAAACTGAATATCTATATGAAAGTACTATCAGTTTCATATCAATTTCATAGTTCAGTATGAAATATGTCTCCCTGAGGTCATAATAGGATTAAATTAGGATACTTGATTAAAGATGCCTAAGTTTCTAAAAATAACCAAAATTATTTGAACTCCACATATTCTGGAATAAGCAGAATAATTTTATAAAAATCTTAAGATAAAATAATAATTTTTTCAATGTTATGGAAATATCAAAATCTTCTAGTAGCACTGATTATTTAGATGACATACATGTAAGCCAAAGCTGAAAGAAATTTTTTTTTTTTCTCATTGGTGTTTTTTTGGCTCTTTGGCAGCACTCTCTCCCCTCATCCCAAAGATATTGAACAAGAATAAACCCTGTATTGAGTCCTGTGGTATACTGCCATTTCTTGACCTTCAACTAGACTTTGTACACTGATCACCACCTTGTGAACCCAGCTGTTAAACAGTTCAAAATCCCCCTCACTCTTTGTCTGCTCATCATGCCCATACTTAATCATTCTTCTTTATTAAGGTCTTATGGGAGACAGTGTCCAAAGCCTTACTTAAGTCCAGGTAAAAAATACTCACTTCTCTCCTATTATCTACCAAACCAGTGTTTTCATCCAAGAAATCTACCAATTTGATTGAGCATGGCTTCTCTTTGATGAATCTATGCTGACTACTCCCAGTAAATTTATTGTCCTTCATATGCCCAGAAACGTTTTTTAGGATTAGCTTCTTCATCATATCCTCAGGAATTAAGGTTATTTTATCTACTCTGTTAATTTAGCTATTTCTGAAGGTATGTTTATTTTATGTAGAAATGGTGTGTGTGTGTAATTTTTTAAATACTTTGTTATTATTTAAATATAATTATAATACATTTTCTTCACAAATAGCCTTGTAATTCATAAAAACATGCATCATTTTTATACATTATATATGTGAATGGAACCCCACTCCTCTCACAGAGTTTTCTTTATGTACAACTGCTGAAAAAAACCCCCAATCATTTGAGAATCATTTATGGTACAAAGTAAAAAAATAAGTGTCTGCATATCAGACTTGGCTAAAACAGAATGCATGTGAAAGTGAATATAAATAAGATCCTTATCTTTCTTGATGTATCTTGGAGGGAGAATGTGAAATGTCTGAAATTGCAGGGATTTGTCTGACAGGGTTTATTATCTGCACCTCTAATGTGCCAGACAGAAAATGCATACAGGAAGCCCTTCACTGTCCAGCCAGTCCCTAAGACACTATGCACAGCATCCATCACTTCCTTTGCTGGCAACTTGAATTATTCTTATCTGCTGCTTCCTCACACCTCTGCTATGGCCAGTGTCAAAAACAGCACCTGCAGTAAGTGTCTCCAGTTGTCATCTCCACACAAAATCATCATGGCAAGGGCAGAGGGGGAAGCTGCAGGCTGCATGAATTTTTCAGCCCCTCTAAAACACTTAAACACTTGCAATTGTGTCAGTTCATGAATAGGTCATGCCTGTGTGTCCCTGAACTGTTGCCACGGGCACTGCTGCAAGTAATACCGTGACAGGCGGATAATCAGACCTTGAACCTTGTCTGCAGGCTCACTCTAGCAGGAGTGTAGAGGTAATCCTTGTTCTGTCTTTGGCCTGGCCCGCAGGGATTAGTGACTCAAAGGAATCTGTTTTAAGAACTGCAGCCCATGAGGGTGGAAAGTCATCCCAGGTTTACATTTTTATAAAGTTACCTTTGTAACTTAACTCTTTGAAAGAGTGCGAAAGTCTGGGCTAAGTACAGTTGGAGACCAGTCCTTAAGGCCAGAAAAGGAAAAGAAAATCAGCAAACAAATCAAGAATCATTCTGTATATAAAGCTTCTTTTGAACAAGGCTCTGATCAGGAAAGATGAGAAAGATAAGAAAAAACTGCATAGTATTAATATGCTCTATCTCAGGATATAGCAGTAATCAGTTACAAATCAATTCCTTGGAAAAAATCATAATTCATTAAGATCTCAAGCTAATAAACTGGGAAGACTTTTACTATACCTTACAGAAATATTAAATAGATCTTTCAGGAGATTTTCCAGCGCTGAATCTGAATGTATGCATAAGGACTTTCACTCACAGGGATTTAAATAAAACAAGATTACTTAATTATACTGTGTAGTAAAAATTAGTGAAGTCTTGTATTTATTCTAACCTCAGACAGAGTTGTTTGGCATAAAAGTTTCTGGCTGAAATACAGGAAAGTTCTTACCCCCTGTAAGAGAAATGGAGCAAGAAATCATGTTTCAAATTCATTGATGCAAAGACAGGTTCAAATAGAACTTAGCACCCATAAAAGCAACCAGGATGAAGACCAAACATGATCTTTTAAATCCATGCAGACATGGTAAACGTTTCTTATGAAACAGCTCCTTTCCTAAACACAACAAACTTTATTTGAACACATAAATTGATATTTGGCTGCTCGTCTGATCTAATCATAACTCTGTTCCATTACAGCGCTGTTTTTGAAAAAAAAAAATATTGTGTGTCCTTGCATCTGTAAATTGGTAAATAAAGCAGCAATTAATGGAATATAAAATTTTGGGATGTCTTTGAGCCCATTAGAAGCACAGCAGTTGCCATCGTCCTGCTTTGCTACTAGAATCTGTGTCATTCTCTACTCGCATCAAATACTCTGTGAAATCTGTATTTTCATAAGTCTCAAAAACTGTTGTATTCAAAGTATCTCTATCTCTTTTTTTGATATTTTTGGCTCATGAACATAGGATCATAGAATAGAATCACAGAATCCCACTATGGATAGAATCTTGCTTGGGTTGCAAGGGAATTACCAAAGTTACCAAAGTGTTCTTCTTCAAGACAATAAAAATTTCTTAGCACAAAGCATGCAAACCTACTTAGTACTGGTTAGGTTGACAATACAATATATTTGTTTTTTATCAGGCAGACTAATGTTGTCTCTTTGGACTTATGTGTTAATGTTTATTCAGGTTTCATCCATTTTCCCCTACAAAGGAAGAGAAGTGTAGTCTCACTGGCCTTTGAAACAATGATTTTCTGATTCATAAGAATAAAACCTGATAAATTGTCTTTAATATCCACCTCCCTATGAGTTGCTAGTTACACTTTTCAGCAAAAGGAAGAGAAAGCAGATGCAAAGCAAGTTCATTGTTCTGGAGAAATCAACCAATATTTTGGTAGTTCAGTGACTCTGGCATATGCAAACCTCTTTGTAGTATAACTTGCTAATCTATTGCTGGCAGTCTGTGTGAAACAGACAGATTCTTCACTAAAATTATCTGTGGATTTCCAGCTCTTGAGTAATTTTTAAAGTCCATGCTAGCATGCTAATATGCAGGAAAATAAGAAGTTATAGAAGAAACTGGCCTGTGTATATTGCCTTTGTGACAGTTTCCTGACAACTTTTCTGATTGAAAACCAGAATATTGTATCAATTCATAAGCATGTAGCAACAGAGTTTCTAAAATTAAAAATTCAACCTATTTCTCTCTTTTCTTACATGTCTTTAGCATTTCGTGAGAGAAACATATAAACATGGTGTATAACCTGATATTTATCCCATGTAAACAAAATGTTTCTAAAATTTCGAGTGACAGGGTAAATCCATTCAAAATATAAGTTTTCACACAACTTCATGCTGGAGTCAAACATTCTTAAAACAGTCATGCAATTACTGTTTTCTGTCATGTAGTGGCAAAAACCCCAAATCTTTTTACATCAATCTAGGGGGATTTATCTTTGCTTTGAAATAATTGTAAGGCAATGTAAGCTAAGTGTTTTGTTTCACTTCTGACTAAAGTATATATGAAATATTTTAGATTTATTTCACTATATCAGGAAAGAGTAAGTACATACTTTACTAACTCCATCAGTAATTCATTTATTTACATGTCAGTCTAATTGCTAAGAATATTTGGACATCATTACTCTCTCACTGATCCTTTTGTGCTGTACATTATAACAAAGTTGCTAATAACTAATGCACTAAGTGCACACAAGTAGCTACAATCAGATGAACTCTGATAGTGCACTGCCATCCATTGTCCAGTGAAACATTTTAGACTAAAACCACACAAAACTCCTGAGAATTATTATCAAGCCACAACTCAATATCTGTTATGGTGGTCCCAAATCCCTTGATTCTAATATATTTAGTGTGACTACTTTAAAAGCTCACAGAAAGGATGATTCAGTAGAAAAAAAAGACTAGACTGAAAATAGTGACATGAACTCTTAACTCCTTTTACTGACCTCTTGTTTAAATCTGACAAGTCACTTGATAGATTTAACATCCCTTTGTGAAGCAGTGAAAAGATCCTTTCTTTTGAAGGCTTATGGTAACCTTCCATAAAGAAACTAAGTGAGGTGCTTGCATAATCAGATAGTTTAAATTGTCTGATTCTGGAGAATAATGGGACAACAGTTTTAGGGGGGGAAAAAAAGGTCAGTGTAGTAGTTATTTGTAGCATACAAAAGTACCTGTTAAAGTCACTGATGACAACACAGGTCAGAGTGATTAAACAAAGGAAGATTTGCAGCCTGACTGGCATTCAGCTGTCTTTCCTTGCCTAATTTCTCTTTTTCTCTCTGGGCATACTGCATTTCTCCTTCCAAGAGATCAATGCAAGCTCACACAGATCGTTAGCCCAGATGAAAAATAGTTTGACAAGCGATGAAATACTTCCAGTGGTATGACAATGGCCTATTTGTGCATGCTGAGCCTGAAAATATACAGGCAGGACAGAAGTGGGAAGGAAAATGATTCAGCTGGTGATGCTCACAGCTTGCAGAAAGTTGTCACCTTGATCCATATAGCATGTCTGAGCTCTGTGAGTAAGCATCATGCAAGCAATGATAATCCTTCACTTAACAGTTGGATGACTCACAGAGAATTTTTCAATAGATTCTTCTCTGACAGTTACTAATTTGCTTGCTGCACTTCTCTGGCACAAAGGTTTTAAGTCAACTCTGCAGCTCTTAAAGGGCACATTAAATGAACAAGAGCAGACAACTCTGCATCTATTGGCGGTGCCAGTATCACAGTATGGAATGAGTAGTTGTTGTAGCATAGCTTTGAGACCAACATATTTCCAAACTGTAATGTGTATGAAGGAGATATATAATGGTAGTCATTGACTTTCAGGAGCAGATCCCAAACTACTGAAAAACACAGTTAGAGAATATGATTAGACATGCCTACAGAAAACAGAATTCTTCTGTTCTCTTGGACTTGTGATTTCAGAAGAAAAGTCTTATTTTTTCCCAGCAAAGAAAGTTGATTCTGAGATTGAAAGATTGAAAATAACTCAATTCTAGGTTGTTTTATAGAAATATTCTACTCTAATTAAAGAGAGTGTGTTTCTATCATCCCTGATTAAGTTTTTAAATTTTTTTCCTCACTGAGCATTCAGAAAATAAACACTAAAAGTTAAAATACAAGCAATGGCCATTTCAGGAACTCATGATGTTTTTCATTCTGCTTTTACTGCCTAAAGTTAGAAGGACTCTCCCTAGTCATTAAAGAATGCACGAGTTCAGTTTCAAGATAAAATGTTGAGGAACTCTACTAGTAATTCCTTTCTTTTCAACAATTTTTCCTTTTCATGTACATTTTTCAGCCTGTGTGAGAATTTTTACAGTTCTTGTTCTATTTTCCACCTTTTAATTTTTAGATTTATTATTTAACATGTAGTACCAAATCAAATGTTTTACACTGTCCTATAGCATGTCTGTGAGGGGTGTCCTCTTCTTGGGGCTGCGATAGCACCTGAGGAGAGAGACTCCCTGGAATGAAGTTCCCTCACCCTACCCCTCCAACTCTCTGGGTGTTTTACTGCTGGATATCCATTGACTCTGAGGGTGAACCCATCTCCTGCGTACCCATGGATGAGAATCTCGTGTGTGTTTGTGCAGTCTGTCATCATTCTGCTCCATGCAGTAACAATATCTTCCCCCCCAGTGGGTACAATAAACCTATCACCTGTCAGAAGTCTCTGGCATGTCATCATCACCCTTGTTGTTGGTTAGTTTTAGTTTTGTTTGCAAATTGAAGTTTGTCTGAGGTTTTGGTCTGGTTCCATGCACCTCACTGCCAGCTTACCATGGGATCACAGCCTCCCTCAGGCACATCCACTTGCTTTGGCATGAAGTCCCTCCCGGGCTGCAGGTGGGTCACTGTTCCCCCATGATCCTCCACAGATGGAAGGGGGCCAGCTGCCACACCTCAGTCTGCTCCATGGGCTGCAGGGGAACCTCCACTCTGGCACCAGGAGCACCTTCTCCCCTCTTTCCTCACTGATCTGGGCGTGTGCAGGGATGTTTCTTTCACACATTCTCATTCCTCTCTCCAGCAGCAGCTGTGGAGTCTGGGTGGGGTTTATTACCACTTCTTAAATTCATTATCCCAGAAGTGCTATCACTGTTGCTGGGCTTGGCCTCTGCCAGTGGAGCAAGCTGGCATTAGCTTTGCGGGACATGGGGGAAGCTTCTGGCAGCTTCTCACAGAAGCCAACCCTGTATCTCCCCAACTACCATGAGGGAATTTTCATGTCAGACCAGTACAAACTGAAATTTATTTTTCAGGGGGCACAGAAATCTACTTTTCCTTTTGCTTAATGTGGTTGCTCTTTTAAAACTGAGCACTGATTACAACTTTCAGTTTCTTAAGCTTTATTTAATCCTTCTTAATCATTTTGCTAACTATAGAATGATAAAGTCATTCCGTATGGGAATGAAACAGATACTGAGGCTCATGATAGGAATAATATATTTATCATCCAAATGACAACAAGAGCTATATTTTTTCTCTCTTTCATTAGTCAGCCTGGCTCATTGCTACTTCATGAGAAAATGTATTGCAGATAATACTACAGCATACAATCAGATACAAGGCTCCAGACAGCTATATCTGCTTAGAAATTAACTCAGATTAATGTGGCGATAATTGTAGGAGCTCAGTTACATGGTTTTGCTAATTAAGGATTGAGGGAAGTGCTGTAGAAGAGACAGTACATTTGTTAACAAGAATACACTAGTGACTTGGCTGTTCCCATTGACCTCTGAAAAGGTTAAAATGCTAGAGCTTTTGGTGGTAACTATGCCAAAAGGGTTATTCTTTATCTTGTCTAAAAGAAAGAAACAATATTTCATCTCACTTATAAATATGAGGAAAAAAGTAATTGATTATTCCATATATTTCCTAAAATTAATCATAATTTTAATGCATGGTAATCCTTGTTCTTATATTTTGTTATCTAGCCTAAGAAACCAAAAAACATAAACTCATTTTCCTGTGTGATTTTACCTTATGGGTCTCTTCATAATTTTTGAGCCCTCCTGAAACAGTATATACAAATTTAACAGAGAAGGAGGAGTCTTGAGCCTACAATTCAATATTGTGTCAGGTTTTTGCATATATCAATTACATTACAATTTGCATATATCAATTACAAATGCTGCACATAATGAGTTGGTGATCTCTATCAAAAATAAATGCAAATGTAATATAAACATAAAATACATAATAAATTAAAATTTCTTCTTTTAAAATTTGAATCAAGGTCATAATTTGCCTAAAATTAATTTAAGTAGCATATCCTTGAACTGCCTGTCTTATCTTGTCCACATGATCAAGTTACCATCTTTCCTTCTTAAAGCTCAATTAAATCTCATTAGATTTAGCTAACACAAGACTCCAAGTCACTAATGATTCTGAACACTGTCTTATAAACAGAGTAAGCTTTAAAGTAATGATTATTTGTCTCTGAAAGTAGCTCAGTGGTTTAGAGCATGGTACTAATAATGTCAAGGTGGCTGGTTAAATCCCAGTACAGGCCATTCACTTAACAGGTGAGCTTGATGATCCTTGTGTGTTCCTTTTAACTCAGAATATTCTGTGATTCTGACTAGCATGACCTTGATCTGGCTACTATGACTATTCCATCTGGCCAGTCTTTAGAATGGATATTTTGGGGAAATTTCTAGAACCATGTTCTGGCTGTGTAAGGTCCCTTCTGGTCTTGTGATTAAACATTTTCTTTTACTGAAGTGTTTGCAGTTTTCATTGATCTATTAAAATCAATAGATTTGGCTCCACATCATTATTTTAACAAATAATTATGAAACAATCATAAAGTCTGTGAGCTATTCTGTCTATCAAATAAATTTGTTCATGTTTGCAGATCTCTTTAATAATGACCACGGCCTTTCAGAAGAAATATACTGGAAAAAAGGAAACACTATCCATATGACTTCCCAAGTACTGATCCTCCTATAAAAATGTTGGAAATTTGATTTTGAAGAATGTGAGACATGAATGAATGTCATATTTGTATAGTTATTCTGAAGTGGAAGGATGGTAAAATTAGGATAGTAAAGCAGAGAATCAGAAGATGCCATTTCTTTGCAGAGATTACCAGCCATACAAGTAATGGGACCATTTGGACCTACTTTTCCAGTATATAAAATAGGGATTTCAGTTTCATTCAAAAGGCTATTTAAAATATCAACTCTCTGTGAACTTTAAAGCATTTTCTTGATGAATGTTACATAAGTTTACAGAAGACATTATCTAAAAATTAAGATAGTTCAGACATCTGACATTTCAGAATGTGTGTTTGCATTCAGAAGCAAATGTTAGGTTATCTCTGAAGAAAAAAAAAACATTTTAGAGCAAAAGGAAAAATAAGCCAGTGTGGGCAAAAGAAGACCTAATTTTCCAAGGTAAAAACGACAGCAAGGTAGAAGAAAAAGTAAATTCTGCAAGAAAAAAGCAACTGCACTTTTTATTATGAAGATGATTCCACTGCTAGTACAGAAAATTTCAGTCACTCTACTGAAATGAGTCTTATTTTACTTCAGAGTTTGATTTGTTTTAAAGTAGAACACTCCACACTTTGGTAAAAAAAAATACCAGTTAAAATACATCTTCTTGCCATGACTGTCTGCAGTGCATGCTATCCATTTTGTCAAAGCCAGCAGAAAAACTCTAGCCTTGTCCTGTATAATAGAAAACAATTTTTAAAAGAGCACTGAACTTTCTTGTTATATATTACTTACTCCTAGCAAACCACTAATTCAGTCCTAGGCTCCACAGAACTCTAATCTTATGTTCTGGCCTCTATCTTATATTGTAATTCCTCTTAGACACATTGAGAAAACTTCTACAGTACACATGTAACTAAATGAGTTTACAATTGAAGATCATCTTCAATGATTTTTTCATAGTGCCATAATGTTACTGCTACTTAAATATGGTGAAAATTATACATTTACCAAATATAAATTTCTGACTATATTCTGAACGCTTCAGAAGTTTTCCAGTAGTAATCTTCTTTTATCGGAAAAATAAGAGCTTTTCACTTGTGCAGATAAAAAGACCACATACTGTTTAGAGAAGAAATAACACAACTTTTCTGCTGTCTGCAGAAAAAGCCCAAGCAACAATCTCTGGCTTGTAAATAATAGAGGTAATGAAAAAGGCTGGATATGTTTACCTTAAACTAAAATTTTATTTCTAATGAATGCCCTTTATCTAAATTTCAGGCATACAGAGACTGAAAAGAAGCTGTTTGGAATATTCCCCCTTATGGATCTGTTTCTAGATATCCTTTTCTAGGTACTAAAATCCTCCCTTTGTGTAAACTCAAAAAACATACTGCACCGAGAGACCACAAATAAATTTAGAACATTCTTCATAGCCCTTAGCCATGAATTCCATAGCTTAGAGAAGAAAGAGCCCATAGTTCTTACTACTCAAAATAATTTCTTTGTATTCAGAGTACACAGTTCAGCTTGTCATTATATCATTAACTTCTAGAAGACAACACAGACAAGGAAAATGTCATTCATTAACACAATATTATGTCATCTGATTCTATTCAAGTAGTTAACACATCAATGGTAAACAAGGTAAACTCACAGGCATTGGTCCTCCAGGCCTATAAGCAGTGTACTTTCATATACTTGGCATTTTACAAAAGGAAATATTTGTATTCCTAATCATTCTCATAAATACAGTATTTCAGTCATGAAGTTATAATTTCTTGTTTATGCATGCTAATTATGTAAATATTATGTAATCTGATGTATAACTGCAAATTAAATAATTGCTTCAGAACTGGTTGCCACAATAGATGCACTGAAGCAAAGATCTTGAAATTATAAATTAAATTATTAGATATCTGTGAAGTAGCTTTAAAAACTTTATTTGTTTATGGAAATTGATAAGAAATTATGCTCAAGCAGCAGGACAGAAAATAAAACAAAATGAAAGGAAGGCAAGAACACCAAGCAGCAATAGTTTCTTTTACTATCAGGCTTATATTTTGTATTCTGCAGCTACCAAACAACTACCATGCTCTAGTGAGATCCAATTAAAATTTAATAAGTGGCAATATGTTCAATTACTTGTATTTACTTTTGCCTGGGTCTACATGATATTTGGGAGCAAAACCTAGAAGCACAGCTTAAAACCACTGCACTGTGTGATAACTTGCCTTTTTAAGTTCTGGGTTTGGTAAGGGACTTTTTAAAAAAGCTCAGAATTTCTCAGAATGTGTCATGATGTTTAATAGCTTATTTTCTTTTTTTTGCTAATATTTTCATCCCTTGCTTACATCAAGATCTTGGCTAATATCAGGATCTGCTTGAAAAAAGTCAATCCAGAGGATAATATCAGGGAAAAACTATTCAGGATAATTCTTTTCTTATCAGGTAACTTACTAAGCACAATACCAGAACATATGCTGTACATAATTTTTACTTTTCATTAAATGGGAATGCTCAAATATGTGGACTACCAAGGGGCAAATTACTAGCTAAAATCATGTGTCTTCCACTATAACTTTAGTCTAATCCTCATTTTTCAGTCTGTCACTAGATTGCCACATATTCTTCAGTATATGTAATAAACCTCAAAAAGGAAACAAATTTACAGGCTGAGGTATCCATAGAGACATATTTTTTTTAAATTGTGTGTTTTGATTGAGCTATAGAGATTGCTTATTTCTACAGAATTATTTTCATTATGTAGCTCAAGCTGCTATTTTCCCAGCTTTTGTATATTCTAAACAAAATTTTTCCTCACAGCATTTAGTTTTCTTGATACAATCTGAAGGGAAGTAATTTGTCCAATTCTACTTTTCTTGACTAAGCAGCACTACCTGTTTTTACTGATGTATAACAGAATAGTTCACAAGCTGAAAGTCTCATCTGTTCAAGAGGACAGAAAATAAGTTTTTCACTGCCCATTTTTCTACAGTTGTCATTTGTATTTAATTTTCTCCTGTCCTCTGTAAATTTGTTCCTTTGGTCAATTTTTCATCCTACTTTTCCTTTCAGCTTTTGTTATGTTCCTTCCCTTTGTAAATTCCTACTGATGTTTTTCTTTTGCTATGGTATTATTTAACTTGACATAAAAGCATGATCATGTGGATTTGGTGCTCCCAGTCCTTCAAATCTTGAGCTGTTGTCCTGAATCTTTTGTTATATAAGTGAAACGGGATTTACGCTTTTTTATTTCAACTCAGCAAGATTTTGGTTCCTCTGTGTGTGTCATTCTGTAAGAAAAAGAGCATCTGTATGAACTAAAATTTTCATCCTGCAATGTGTGATGAGTGTGTCCCTGTTTGCTTCCCTGTATCTTTTTAGGATACAATTTAGCAATCACTGACAGTGGTTTTCTAATGTTTTGATCACTTTTTATTATTGTCCTAATTATTTTGTCCACCTGAGAATGATATCTTGAGGAAGCTGATCAGGAATTTGACTGGGATTTAATGGAAGAATTCTTTGAGTAATATTTCCTCAGCATCTGCTCTGCTGACTTTGGTATTTGCCGCTATGGCCTGAGCAGAGCTTATTATTCTCCCTGAAATTCATCTAGTGTGCACCCACCTCAGAACATCACAGTCTAGTCTCACCAGGCTCTTGAATTCAGGAGTACCTGCTCCTCTCATTATCTGAGAGGACTTTGTTCAAAATGTCAACTTCATGTCATTAAGTGTACTTTAGAAGATTCAGATATTGACCTTCACTTATTTATTCTTAACATTACTTGGAGTGGAAAGGAGGCATAATCAATCACTTAGAAATGACAATGTCAGTTACATGAAAATTTGAAAGAAGCAGGTAGTAGCTGATCATATATTTAATGTCCTTATTCACACTTATCTGTTCAATTTAACTGTGATATAAAAAAGCCAAGGCCAGAACAGGTTACGATGTAAATATATACTACATTAAGAGAAATTCAGACTTGGTACTATCAATAATTATGCTTACATTTTCCTTCACCACATATCTTACATTGCAATAAAGATTTTATGCTAAATTCTTACATTTTCTTTTTAAGAATTGTCCATTCAAAGTTGCATATTTCCTCAGTTACAATTAATCTCTGTTCATGGAGATTAAGTACCTTTTTTTTCCTAAAAAATATATTATCCTGATAATAACAGTTCTTTGATGTTAAAGTGGTTTGGTTCCTTCTTTGTTTTGAACATTAAGTTATTAAATTTAATTCTGTGAATGAAATTTTGTCTGTTACTGCTCATAGAAAACAAGTGCTAAAGTTTGCAAATATTCACGAAGAATTTTGTGGCATGCCTAATGATCTAAGTAAGGTCACTATAGGTAAATTTTAATTACTATATTTTTGGAAATGTCAAAATGAGGTCATAATCAATTTTTTAAATTAATTCAGACTTTTAATATATTTTAGATTCTTATCAAAATTTTATCAAGCAATTAGATTTGGTATGTGTTTTAGAAACTTGTCTGAAGAAAGATTCAGAAGAAAATGAAAGACTAGAAAATTTAGCTCTATTCACTCCCTTTTCCCCAGCTGATAGTAGGGACTTGAAACCAATGCTTCAATAAACAGTGTCTCCAGTGTGGAGATCAATATAAGAACTTCTATCTTGTATTAATCAAGCTAGTTAAAATTTATGCTGTTTATAGCCTTTGTTTATGCATTTTTACAGCCTTTCTGTTCAAATTTATTAGGTACTACAGACAAAAACCCAAACCTTTCTTGAGAAATGGTGACAGCAGAAATACATTTCTGTCATATCACTCTTTTAGCAACTAATTTTCTTTAAAGAAATATTCCTAAAGGGCATAGAAATCTCAAGAAAAAGTACACACTCTACCCCCAGATGAAACTGAGTCTCAATAAATGTAATTTAACATCACAGACAACCCAATGCTTGCTAATTGTGGTAGAACTGCCAGCCTGAGAATGAGTGCATGCTGCAGTGTGTGCTGTACTCAGTCTGAAGGATTGTTCAATGAGATGGTAGGAAATACTTCAGATACAGTGTGTTTGCATCTGTCAGATTCACATTATTATAATAAATGAATTTCCTAGTTCAACAGACCTTTCTGTTATTTGCCAGGGACAGGTTTTAACAGTCATGTAAAAACTCTACCTGTTATCAGTGCTTTCTGTAAATTCTTTATTAGTAATTGACATATTTAGCCATCTTTTATTTCTTCAGTATATGAATATAAATGTTCATCTCATCATAATAAATAATGCAAGCTGAACAGCACTTACAAATTATGCACATTTTAAATAAAATTTATCAAGCACTACTGAAGAGTTTAATCTAGGAATCTCATTTGTTTTACAAGCTCCACAACCACAATCCACACAGGATTATAGTTATTTTAAAGAATATTTGTAATTGCACTGGCATTTTCAGAAGAAATTTTGCAGGCAGAAGAAGTTCAGAGGACTTTTTTTATTCTAAGAGGAAGTTCTTTTTAAAAATTAGTTGTCTGTGTAAAGTGTTCACACAGTACATAATATTACAAGTGAAGCAGTTTGAAAACAGAAAAACCGAAGGATGAGTTATGTTTTTATCCTGAAATTACAAGTTCTGTGCCTGGATTAGTTACAGTACATGTAACCTACAGATAGAGTAACTCAGAGCTTATTAGCACTAATATTCATTTGCCTTCTAATTCCTGTCACAGGAATTCCTTAACAGGATAATTATGTTCTTCTTCACTTGCTCCTCAAAGCTGAATAATATCTTTAAGGAGAAGAAATTGTGGTTTTCATTCCACCCGAGAAAGCACTTCACTGTCATAATATTGGAATAAAATATATGGGTTGTCTGATTAAGAAACAATTAATTTGGTGCCGTGGAGCTGCACAATTCAGAGAACACAGAACTACAGCATTTCCTTCCCCTTCCTCCTCCCCTACAAGCAATTAAAAGACTGAAAAAGAAGGTATAATGTAGAAATCATAATGGCTGTATTTGCTATGATTTTGAAGTGAGGGCAGATCATGTTCTTTCAGAGGAATGCAATGACCAGGAAAATATAAGATTCCTCCCTATTCATCAGTGACTTCATTAGCATCTGTAGGACAGAGGAGCTGCAATTGCCAGTACTGATACTACACAGCAAAGTCCTAAACTGAGCTGAGTCATACTCTCAGTTCAAATGTAACATAGTCACCTGAGAGGCGCCTAAAGGAAGGTAACTGATTGTTCTATATCTGGGTTTCATCTTTTGTGTATCCATGCACTGCTCTTTTCTGTGTTTTACACTGTTCACCCCGAACAACCACAGAATTTGAGCCTCCCACCCACTCCCCTATCTACCTCACTTTAGCTGCGAGTATAAGGAAAGAAAGGGAGTAGCTCTCCACAGTAGCAAATTTACGAAGGCTTAGTACTCTACTTGCAAGGTCATGAGAGATTAATAATTTTTTGAGCATAACTCTGTGGTAAAACAGAAAAGTAGTATTTTTTTTTTTGTTGTTCTTCATATTTATCACTTCTAGGTTTATATGCCTTGACACTCAATTCCTCCTTTCCTTCCCCCCTACTCTGTCCCCATCCATTTTACTTTACAGTACTTCAAAATTTTATTTTTTTGCAGAACATAGTGCAACCTGAGCTTGCTATTGGCTCTTGGTGCACATTTCACTTGATGCTAAATCTTAGCTGCACAGCTGACTAAACTGTATGCTTTTGCAATCAATGCAAAGCTGCATGACAGATTACAGTCCTAAACTGAATAATGCCTATAATTATTTTTATTAAGAGTCTACTAAATAAAATAGACTAGAGAAACAACACAGTGAACAACACCAAGGTGCAATTAATCCCAATTTTTTTTTTTAATTTAAAGAAAACAACTGAAACAGTTGCCGCTCCTAACCACTGCACTGCACCTGTGTTGCTGCTTAGTCACTGACTGCATTAGAAGCCACTTCCCCTAAACAGCCTGAAGCTGTAAAGTTTTAGGAGCAATAGGAAGCCTTTGAGAAGGCAGGAGAAATCTTCCCCTTAGGGAGAGCAGGTAGCAGAATGGATCAGGGAAACACAAAACAAGTTTCATACCAAGGACTGGATTTGAATGCCTTCAGCTCTTTTAAAGTGCAGCAAGGTGCATCAGCCTTGTGAAGTCTTTGTAGTGAAATGGAAAGGATTCTGCCATTGTTCAACCCATCCACCTCTGCTTCGTTATCCATATAGTACTCCTTTTTGTATAAGACTTTATAATCAAGTGTCATGGTTTGACACTGGCAAAATGCCAGGTAGCCACAAAAGCTGCTCACTCACCCTCCTCTGCCACAGCTGGGCAGAGGGGAGAAAAATTTAATGAAGGGTTCATGAGCTGAGATAATGAGCAGGAGAAAACACTTCAAGGGAAAAACAGGCTCAACTTAGAAATACTTAACACTTAAAGTGAATTTATTGCTAACAAAATCAGAGCAGAATAATGAGAAGGAAAATACGCCCTTAAAAACACCTTTTTACTCCCTAACCTCCATCCTTCCCACTGACAGAACTGGGAGACAGGACGTGGGGGTTTTGGTCAGTTCATCACTCAAAGTTTTCTTTCACTGCCCAGGGAGAGGAGTCCTTCGCCTGCTGCACCATGGGGTGTCTCCCATGGGAGACTGTTCTCTGTCAACGTCTCCGATGTGGTTCCAATCTCACAAGCAGCAGTCCTGCCAAAACTGCTGCAACGTGAGTCCCTCCCACAGACACAGAGTCCTCCCAAAACTGCTTTTGTGTGTGTCACTCTTTCACAGTGTGCAGTCCTCCAAGGCCAGGCGGCTCCAGCCCGGAAGCAGGAGCCCTCCCTCTCCACTGGGTCTCCCACTGGATCACAGCCTCCTCCAGGCATCCACTGCTCCAGCATGGGCAGCTCCTCCACGGGCTGTGGGTGGATCTCTGCATCCTCTGTGGGTCCCCATGGGCTGCAGGGGCACAGCTACTTCACCATGGTCTCACCACAGCCTGCAGAGGAACCTCAGCTCTGGTACCTGGTGCACCTCCTGCCCCTCCTTCTCAACCGACCTTGGCGTCTCCATGTGTTTCCCTCACGTGTTCTCACTTCTTTCTCTTCCCTGGCTAGGGACATATGTTTTATAAGTACCTCTTGTTATCACAGAGGTGTTACCATCATCTCTAATTGGCCCAGCCTTGGCCAGCAGCATGTCCATTTTCAGAGCCATCAGGGATTGGGTCTGCCAGGCATGCTGGAAACTTCCAGCAGCTTCTCACAGAAGCCACCTCCTTGGCCCCCTGCTACCAAAAAACAGGCTGTGCAAAACCAGCACACCAAGTCTGCTTAATTAGTCGATATGCCATGCAGCTCATGAGCAACTGTTTCTGTTTATCTACAAAACATACTTTATCTACATATGTTTATCTACAAAACATATTAGCTACATGTCAATTGCAACAGAAAAGTGCCACTGAACTTTTATAAGATGACATGTTGACGCCCCTTATTATAACAAAAACAAAATATTTTTGAATCACTGAAACATCTCCCTTTCCATCCCTGAACTCAGCCTAGATCCAACCAAGCCTGAGTAAAACATAAACTAGGCAACCAAGTATTTCTCACACACAGAAAAAGAAGCAAAGTTACTAGTGGCAATAATCCAAGACAGGATCAAAATGATCATGTAAAAATAACTCCACTCAAAATCAGGTGAGGAATAGTGGCATCTCTTTTGAGACTTGCCATTCATGCGCAGACTTTGGGAACTGTCTGCCCTTGGGTCCTAATGAGATATTCCATGCCGGCAGCATTTCCGCATCCTTCCCTCAAGTTCATTCATCTCTTAACACATCATTCTTACTTTTTATCTGTTAAGACATCTACAGTCCCTTAATATAGTAGTGGGTAGCATGCATGATTATCTTAAGAAATGTTAATTTGTTGCATTTTAGAACTTTTATGGAAATTAAATTTAACTAATTACTGAAAATGGAAGTGAAAAAGAAGAACTGCACAAAGACAAAAAAAAAAAAAGAAAAAGAAATTGAAACAGAGGAACATTTTATTTTATTTTCATATAAAAAACACTTACTAAGGCGTGGTTTGCTAAGATCGTTTTTGGCTTGCTGGTCTATTATATGCAGACTGCCACAACTTAAGTCTGTGGTGAAAGTAATGTTTTTATTGGCAAATAGGTGTACTATTGGACAGTTCTACAAAGACTGAGCTAAGAAAGATATTTACAGTTTTTTGCAGTCCCTTCTTCCCAAAACTTGAAATTTTGCTTGGTCTGTTGGTTGGTTTGTTTTGTTTGGTGGGGTTTTTTTTGGTTTATTTTACGAAATCTGCTCTGGCAGAAGTCAAATGTAATGTGGAGTGTGCAACAACAATGAAAATTCAGGAGGCAACCGTGAGTTTATTTAAATATCGATGCAAGGCAACCCCCAGCCAGGGAATATAGTGCAATGACTCCATGATTCAGAAAGCCGCACAAAAGCCTTATCACCGGTGTCCAATTAACAAATCACTCTTCAGTAAACAATCTCCATAACACATTCCACATGTGCCAAACAACAGGAGCAGCAAATACAGATAAGAATTGTTTTCTCTTCTCTCTCTGAGCTTTCTCACTGCCTTCTCCAGGAAAAATCCTGGGAGAGAGAATTATGTCTCTCTCTGTTCAAAGAGTATGTGAATACCACACTAAAATATGTTTTCAGTGTCTCAAATACAAAAATGAACATATTAAAAAAGGGTGCATATCTGCAGAATGAGCAGTTTTGTCTTCCTCTGAATTTTTAACAGTGCATGCAAAAACCAATAAATGAACCAATAACCTACAGCTTAGATAAACAAAAAATAATCCTTTATTTGCAATAGTCATTTTATATCTGCCCATAAGAAAAGACTATTCATGTTCACTGGCACTTAATTACAGCTTATCTGACTACATGAACTGATATTTATGACATACAGAATGGAAATTATTTTAGTACAGTTATGCTATTTGCATTGTTGACAAAATTTCATGCCCGTTACAAGTTTCTCTCAAGCCATATAAATATTTTGGCAACACAATGAATTTTCTAGGGTCTAGTAAAGCGATTAGTTTATGAACATTCCTAAATTAATAAACAACAGTAATTTATTATTAATAGAAAACAAACCCCAAACTATTCCTTAATTTTTAATGGAACAGAAATTCTATTTACACACTACAATTGCTCTGCTGATTGAAAAGCTGTAAATTGAAAGTCTGTGTAAATGTCTTCTTTCTCAGTTAGTCAACAGAAAATATTCTCTCTTTTCCCACAAGGATGGATGCATTTCTTTTAGATATTGCAGCTTGAAAATATGCAGGTTTTGTTTGTAAGTTTTTCTTACAATAATAAACAATATTTGACTTTTAGACATTCTTACTTTTTTATAGTATTTTTGGTAGATGTCTAAATTTACTACTACAGAAAATTATCACAGGCGTTTAATTTATTACTTAATTCAATATCAGTAATTTTTCTCATAAAGAAGCGTGAATAGAAGTTACTTACCAAAGGTCTTCTCCCTGAGATATTTCAAAGAAAGAAGTGACACACAGAAACAGATTTGTGAAGTTAGGAATTTCAGTTTATCATCATCTTCTACTCCTATTTTCCCAAGGCACTTTTTCTTTAGAAACACAAACTTGGGGTTTTATTCATAGGAAAGACTCAATCATTATTAAGTTTTGATTGTTTTTTTGTGGTCATAACCACAGTTTTTAATACAATTTTCAGGATAATTAAGTTTGTTGTGAATCACTGGACACAAGATTAATGCCTGAAAAAAGATTAAATTTATTCGATGTTTATTACAGATAAGAGAGCAAACAATAATTGGAAATCTTTTCTCTTAATCCATTTTAAAAAGGGAAAGGTGATCTATGCCAGAACACAACCTAACCATGAATATTATTGTTTTTTACTAATTTAGGAAAACATGCATAGTATTTTAGAGATAATCAGTCTTTTTTTGGTGTTTCAGCAATATCCTTACAACTTCATAAAGATGAGAGTTATCACTCCAAAATATCAAGCAAAAAGAAACTAGTTAGATTACTTACTTTTCAGCTTTGAGATCTGTGAAAAATTTAGGTTTTAAAAGCTTTGATTTTGGTAGGTAGCAAGGCTCTTTCACATATTTCCATATAGAACAATTGTTTGATAAAAATGAAGCTTCATAAAAATAATTATGTTTAAGCATGAATCATTAATTGGCCCAATAACAGGAAACTTCATGAAGTCAAATACAGAGCCGTTCTCATTTAACTTCATGCAATGTAATACTCAAGGAAGGTATTCCTATGTACTTTAATACAACCTTAGAAAAAACTGCAATAAAATGGCCCTGATGGTACAATAGTAACTGCCAGAATGGCACTAACATTGGTAACAAAGCTGCCCAAAGCACAGATGTACATGAAAAACAGTCTACTGTCAGAGGTACTGTGAAACAAAATGAGGAAAAATAAAACATAGTACAGATTATCTCACATCTGTCAGTCCTAGGGAAGCTTTTTGTTTGAGACAATGGTTACTGAACCTTACAGACATGCATACAATTGGACCTAAGAATTGTGTGCTAAATTTTTTTTGAGCATTTAATTTATTTTACCTTCTCACCAGTGCAGGACAGGAATTTAACTGGGAATGCAAAAGGAAGAACACACCTTGGGTTTTTATACAGTTGAGGCAGTGTCCTGGTTTGGGACAAATCTGAGAGGAAAAGTCTGAAGTCATCTCCTCTAGAAAGCAAATTCAAGCTGCCCCTTCCCCATCTGGTTCGGGAAAAATTTCCTTGGAGAAAAAAAAGTTTATTTAACAAGCAAAGTACTCACAAACATGAGAAAAAATGAATAATATTAAACAACAAAACCTCTTGCTGTTCTGAAGAGATGGCAAATTCAGAAAGTCCTTCTGTGGGTGTGGCTCAGTCTCTCATGCTCTCTGGGGCTCGGGCCCAGTGTGCCAGGCCCAGAGTGCGGCTTGGGCGTCCCCAGGAGATTCTCCTGAAGTCCTGGCCCAGGAAAAGAAGGCACAAAACCCCTTCTTGCCATAGCTAATGAGGAAAAGAAGCGAAAAAAGCAGAGAAAAACTCCCTGTCTCTTTCTCCCTCTGCAAAAAGCTGAGAATTCTGAGTGTAGTGAGAGCCTTGTCTCTATCTTGCTGTCCGAGCTGGCAGCACAGGCCGTGCGAAGGAACATGGGGCAGCAAGTGCAGGTTCTGCAGATGGAGTGTTCACTTCCTCTCTTCCTCTTGGCCCTTGGAACCAGTCTTAAGAGCACAGAACTCAATATCCTGCATAAGCAGAACAGATGACTGGGGTTGCAAGCATCATAAAGTCTCCCTAGGACAGGTAGGCAGCAGTCAGTAAATTCAGGAAGTTTTCTGACAATGCTTTTCTTAAACCACTGCCTTGGCCATTCTACAAAGGAAGTAATATTTCTTTTTTTCTTTTTTCTTTTTTATTTTTTTTGTTAAACACAAAGCTTAATGCACTGAATGATATTTTATTAATGTAACCAGTAAGAGAGAAGGCACGTGGAATGTGACTGAGATGGTTTTCCGAGCGAACTGTCTTCTTATGGTTTCCTGAGTTGCCTCAGTTTTCAGCATTAATAATTTAACAGTGAGAAAAACACTTCTGCTCTCATTATACCTTTGAAATATGTGGTGAGATATAAATCTAGCATATTTGCTTTAAATGACATAAGCAATATTGTATAATAGCTAGTACTGGTCCCTGAGAGTTACAAGCATGGGTTCTGGCACTGGATTTCCCATAAATTGCCCCACTGATATTGGAGAGAGAAATCACGGTGCATAAGTTTTCTTGTCTTTAAGATTTGAAGGATAATATCCTCCATTCCTCATTTTTACTAATTTTTAATAAACAGATGGCAATGTGATATAGGATTGAACATGTTTGAAGTACATTTGAGATTATAAACTATTTGAGATCCAGGTAAATGGAAGAAATTTAGAACCAGGCAAACAGAATTCATCTGTGACTGCCTTGTGTAGTCCTTTTTTCAGGCAACGTCTGTAGTAAATTATTGGATTACATTAGATAGGATGCGGCTCAATGGTGAAAGCCCATGAACGTCTCATCAACTGTAAATTGTGATTAAACAATTTTCTTGTGCTGACAACACACAAAGTACTTGGACACGTGCAGTCATTCTTACTACCTAACTATAGTTTGACTTTGACCATATAAATCTTACTTGCTTAACCATAAAAATCTAAGATCTATCACAACAATCCATTTTATAGCCTGAAAATTTATCAGGAATTTAAGATACAAGCTACCAGTAGAAAATACAAAACCCCCACCAATGACAAATTATTTCACTTATTTTATCACAGAACATGAGGTTAGTGGTGGAGCAAAGAAACTTGATGGAATACTTTACAGCATATTTAGAGGAAGATAACGCGATATCATGGAATAAAATTGTTTTGAAAGAAGACTTCACAGATACAAAATAGGAGGAATAAAGTGGTTGGGTTTTTCAGCAGAATATAATCAATATTTGTATCACTTAAATGTCAACACTAATGCTGTTCTTCATAGAAGTGATTGGATAATAAGAGAGAATGAAAAGTAACAAAACTTCCTGATATTACAAAGATTACTTGACTTCCAAAGAGGAAACAATTGTGAAGAATTAGTGGTTTCTATCAGCACCATTCAGGTATTAAATACATCGGTAGCAAAAAAAAACATAAATCAGAGAAGAGAAAAAAATTAATCTCCTCCTTCAAGAATATTGTGAATTATAGCTCTCTAAACTGAAAAAATACCAGATTTCCTCTGAGAAATTTTGAAACTGGCCTATTCAAACCTGTTTTCAGAATCTTTAGAAAACATTGTTAAGGAGCACAGTAATTTTTTGAGAGACTTTCCATGATCTATAAATTAGAAAGGCTTTGCATACCTTCCAGAATTTTGGTGTTAACTGTGAAATAAGTGGATTAGCCCTAATGAGGACAGGTGGAAGGATCTGCTAAGACACTGAAAGCAATCACAGCACCACAAAGGGTACAATGGAAGCCACTTGGCAATAAAACTGACAGTGAAATTTAGTGCCAAGAAGTACAGTCATTTAGCTTACTGCAGAGAGTTATATAGCAAAAACTGAAAGCCTGGAGAAATACCTCAGGTCAAATCAGCTGTAAATTTTGTGATTTGAGCTCTACTCTCATCTTCAATCCATGTATCTTTCCTTTTTACCTGATAAGCAGAATGAAACATCAAACATTCTGGCATGCTACAAATCAATTTCTATTACTCCATTGATCAAGATAATTTATCTTTTTCATACTTCAAGCCATTCAATCTCAATGGCATAGTTTAGTTCTAATTTTTATTTTTCTCTACAGGAACTAGTTTTGTTTTGAAATGATGTCCAAAATTTCCATGTTTAATCAAATATACATTACAGTTCTAACAATTAGAAAAGAATAGTATGACTCACTACCAACAAAATAGTCACTCCTCTATGTTCACTCTATTGTTTACTGTGGGATTGATATTTGCTTTGTATAAACGGTTTCTGCAATATTGACTCAATTTATGTCAATCTACATTATTTCACATCCTTGAACATCTTGCTTTTTTTTTCCTGAACTCTAGAAGTGCTGTCAGTCTTATTTACTTTCCATTGAAAGCAACATCTCTCTATAATAAAATTCAGAAACCATAAAACAAAAGCTTATTTAAAATGCTTCCATGAACATAACCAAATAATACATATTTGAAATTTTAAATATCTCTTATTTCAAATATATTGCTATTTCTTTCCTAGGCAACTGAAAGTGAGGAGTTGCTTCTAAGAGTGCAGGTACACACAGCCTGTTGAAAGCAATATTGACGTGTTAATTAATAGCTTTTATCATAAGAAAATTAAGAGTTAAACATTTAGTCTTTCAATTTAAAAATCCCACTGTCCACAGCTTAGTGGAAAAGAGCAAAAACCTTACAAATGTCTCTAGTCATCCCTCAAAGGATATCCAACAGCAAAGAGCAGTGGTAGTTCTGAAGACTGGTGGTAAATTTATCTTGATAAGAGATCAAGGAGGGATGAAAATCCTGCCCTTTGCTCAGGAGAAACATTACTTCTGATGTTTTGGCACATACCCCAAATTAATAAATTCATGCTGGGAACTGCAGATGCCTCCTTTAGTCGAAAAATCAGAACAGGAAAAGTACTGAAAACAGAAAAATATTCCTGCCTACACACAGTTCGGGGCAACTGTTCTTTCATTTCTGAGACAGGAAAATCTGAAATTGGACACTATTAAGTTGCCTTCCAAATTTGAACATTCCCAAAGATTCTTGTCTTCAGTCTATCTTCACTACAAACAGAGCAGCATCCAACACAGCACAAGTTAAAGCTACCTATTCATGAGTTTTATTTATTAAGTAAAAATTACCCCAAATGTAGACATGCATACTCTGATTTACACAGTCAGAGAATGGACATCTAACAGAGGAAGTTATTATTTAAAAATTTGGTGCAAATCTTTTTGAATACAAAACAGAGATACAGGATCCTAAATGAGTCCAGAAAGCTATCTAGTCATACTGAAAAATTAAAACTGATATCCATATAATTTTAAGTGACTCTTTTTATCTTTCAAAATGCCTTTCTTGTCTATTCTAGGTAGGTTCTATAGATTACACCTCTATATCTGTAAAACATTGTTAAGAAGAATATATTTTCAGTGCATCTATTACAGAAAACTATTCTGTCTGTGTTGACACCCACTCTTAGCAATAATGAATCAAAATTCAAAGATGTTTTTCTAAATTATCAGATACATTGATTTGTACTCTCATAAGAGACTTCAAGCACACCTTTAGCATCAAAATAAATTGCCTTAGAGCATTTTCAGGGGAAAAACAGGTTTGGCAGGGAGTAATACTAATTATTTTAAGATAAACCTGCCTTTCATGTTTCTCAGATTGCTCCAATCAATGTCCTCAGGCCCCTTTTCAACAAAGGAGCTACAAGAGACATGCCAAGGATGGAGGCAAGATGCCAAGCCTGAGGCAGCTCCTTCCCTACCCTAGGCTCTCAAGCTGCAGTCATTCATTCAAAAGGCTGAAGGAAAAACAGGAAACTTCACCCTTTTTTTTTCTCAAAAATGCGTAAACCACTACCAACTAAAAAGTTATGATCTGTTAAATAACTAGCAGCAATAATTCAAACCAAAATATAACAAACTGTTATCCCAAATTAAATTCAGAAACATTTTACATGTTAGATATTGATTTTTTCCCTTATGTTCTACAGGCTTTCATCCATAGAACAAGATATGACTTGAGATATGGATTTCAGTTGAAGAATAGCAGGGCATGGGCTACCTTTTCAGGTAAGAAGAAAGTGTCTCTTCTCTTTTTGTTCGCTTAATAAATACTGAGCAGGATCTCTAGCCAGGGTATTAAAATCTCCAGCTGAATGCTCTCCTCTGACAAAGTTTGAAGTCATAGTGCTGACTCCCAGAAAAATGCACTACCTGCCAGGGTATCATTAAACCTTCATATTGATATATTCAGTCAGGAAATATTACTTGGAGCGAGATCTGGAACTAGGGCACATCATGTACCTGCTGAGAGTGTTAACTATCCAGAAAACAGATTTTAGGAGACTAAAATGTCATCCTAAAGCAATCTGTTTCTAGAGGAAGGTTTGGCAGGACACACTCATTCAATCTGACTTAATTCACCCATGGTTCTGACATAGGGCTTTTCCTCCAGACCCTTCACCATCATTTTGATGGATTTATTTTAGTTTACCTGAAACTGGTTCTCCATTCTCTGTTCCACATTTCCATTGCAGAAACCGCTTGGAACAAGATTCTTATCAGCTTTTGGTTTCATCATGAATTGATCCCAAAACATGATTTTTTTTTTTTTTTAATTTTTTACAGTGAGAACAATCTCTCACTGGAGCAAGCTCTCCAGGAACTTGATAGAGTCCCTGTCACTGAAAGTTTTCAGAATTGAATTGCTGGATAATCTCATCCAGGCTGTCATTCTCATCAAACTTTGGACTGGATGATCTTTAGGCTAACATTCCAGCCTGGATGGTTGTATGTGTATCTCTCATTTCAAGTTCAGAAGTGCTGTTTCTGGATGGGAGGATGGCATCTGACCCAGGCTCTACCAGATTTTATGTGACTGCTGTGTTAGCCCTAAAACCATGCTTCTCTGTAGTTTGTAATTCCAAGTCAGCTCTTAACAGAGCTCCCATTCCCAGAATATTTTACATCATGGTAGCCATTATACTGCGTATGTGCATTAGGTAGATTAGGAACATGCAGATGTCTTCATACTCTGGATTCTTGGCTTAAACACTAATTAATATAAGCATAATGGTATTTCTTTGATAATATTGTAAGTATGTACTTTAAAAAGTGAAATAAATTTGAGTTGCACTGAGAAAGATGAATACATAGTCCTAACGATTAGCTACACAAGTTTTTTTAATACACTGCAGTGTATAAATTATGGTGTAATTTATTTACTTCTGTTTTTGCAACCTAACCCTGAAGGACTTTTTTTTCCTAGTAGACATTCCATTATACAGGAACAGTAATATACAATTTCTTTATTCATGTCTTTTTCAAGCATTCATATGAAGCATAAGTACTAACCGGTTTATCACATTCATATGCGTTTATTAAAAAAAAAATAAATTAGAAGATACAGGTTTCAATAGAAATCCTGGTATATGGACTTCTACCGTGATAAATCTATCTAGACAAAACACTGAAATAACACATGGTCTAAGAAAATCACTGAAAAATAGATCTGACTTGTAAAACTTTGGAATTATTTTATCTGAGGTCGTATGTTATAAACCATTCTATATTTAAAAGACTGCAAAGAAAAAAAATTTTAAAAAACCCACTCGAATATTTCATTATAGTTCAGCTGCTTGCCTTAATTTTAAAAAAAGCAGCCAAGGCCTGTTCATTGTATCCAGAGTCAGTTAACAAAAAATTATTGGAATTATCCTGGACTTGCATACCTGTAAGATAAATAAAATTCACACCAAAATGACTAATTATTGCAAACTGTCAAAAAATAAATCTGCAGAAATAATTTATCAATCCCTTGAATATAAAAAATCATCTAGTTTCATTAAATACTTCACCAAGAAGACAATGTAAATTTTCAAACTAATTGAAGTTTTCAAAATTATTTTTCAGTTTTTAAAAGAATTCTAGGACTGCTTTTTCTGAGTAAGATGCTTTTTTTGTACTAATGATCTGTAATATATGTAATACATGTTAGTCTCAGACTTCTGAGACCAGCAAATAGTTCAAATAATGTTACATTCACCTAATGAGGATAATCTTGGCAAATGAGACAAGGCATTCTTCAATGCCACACAGAGTAGTTCAAAAACTGTCTTTGAGGTAAGAGTAATTTTCCCATTTTTCTTCAGCAGACTCGTATCAAGAAGTGTAGGCTGTTTGGAGGAGCCAGTGACAGAAGTATTCTCCACATCTATTCCATCTTACTCTAGCCTTGTTTGATCGTTATTCTCAGCCTCATCTGATATGTGATGCCATTCCACCACCATTTTATCTGCTCATCTCCTGATTGCTTTCCTGACACTTCACCCTCCAGTAACACTAGCTTTGATTGTTATCCAATCTTTTGCTAAAATAGAAAAAGAGTTTCAGTGTTATATCTCAGATGTGTATATTGAAAGTCAATTACACACCAACTGTTCAAGTATCTACCCACTAGCAGCTCCAAACATTGGCTATTACAGATGAACAGGTATGAAAAGGAAAATACATAAAGATTTGAGCATAGTCTGTTTATCAAGCATGAGAACTGTACATGAAATAAATCTACACTTTTGATAGAGTTTTTTAATATGGATTCTCTATCAAGGGGTTTTAAAAGCAAGATGAAGACAAAGAAAGAAATCTGAAGGTTGCATATATTCTAAGTGAGGAAAAAATTTCTCTTAATCACAATGGTGTTCTAGTGATGATTAAATCAGTTATCTGCCTAGCCTACTGAAAATGAAAACACTCAGAAGCTCACAGAGATGAAGCATTGCTCTAAAAGTGTGAATAAGTTTGAATAAACCAGAAGTTCCTCAATGTGGAACAGATTCAACTCACTGCCTGTGGCAGGGTAGATATGAGCACTGTGCTGGCTGTAGTGCTGGCTACAATTTTGACACTCTGTTTACCACACAGGAACTATGTGTTGCTGGGCTGAAATCACTGTCAGAATGCGCAGCTGGATGAATTTCCCTTATCTATTGACACATGTGGAGCTATACTGTCTCTTGGGTTGGATTTCTTTTTGAAATGCTCAATAAGTACTTGAAAAGAAAGATCCATGTTACCTGTCCAACACTGCTTAACCCTGTTATGAAGATAAAGAGAATGCTCAAAACATGGATTTTAATTTCAATGAAAAAAAAAAAAAAAAACAAAAAACCAAAACCAGAACCAAAACAACAAATTGCCTTTCTCCCTCATAAATGTGAAATGCTGACATCATCAATTCTGACAAGCTGCCCATAGATTTATTTTTTCTTTGAAGTTTCAGACAGAAATTGAAATTTTAGTGCAATGTCATGAAGACAGGAAAAAGTTTACTGAGAGCAGCTTTCTGAAATAATAAGGTCAAAAATGACAGATGGAGCTTAATAAGTCATCATATTTCAGGAAAATGCAATTTATAAGTGCTATCAAGACAATTAAGATCTTGCAGAAATTAATGCAACAATTAATTTTTCCAGAATATTTGATCTTTCTTGTGAAAATCTATTACCTGTCCAAATATGAAACTAATATTTTTTTCATTCTGTCCTTCTCAGAACAACAGAATGACAGAATGTTTGTTTCCAAATTGAAAACAAAATCACTTGCCTTTATGTTAAAACTATCTATATTAATAAATTAAACACTATCCAAAGCACTGCCTTTGATGCAATTTGTAATTAGAGGCCTTTTATGTTTATTATTTCAAAATACGTTGTTTCAGAACAATGTCTGAGTAAGGCAATCTGTGATAATTAGAACAAGTTCACAGCATTCCCACAAGATTTGTATGGAAAATACTGCTTTTACTAAGCCTGTTTCTACTGAGAAAATATTTAGTAAGATTTCTGTATTTTAACTTACCCAAAATTAACATTTTATTTCGGGCCATAGTGTTCATTAAGGACACTAATTAATACTTATTTCCTTTTGGAGTTCAGTTCAGGGCCTGGTGACTCACTTTCCCCAGAGGGATTCCCATGACGTGCCTCAGAAATTTTGTTCAAACGGGGATTTCTAGCAGATAAAGAGAACAGGGATATATGACACCTTGAATGGTATTTCTTAAAGCAAACAAGCAGTACAAGAGAGATAAAGTTAACCTGAATGCAATATTGTCTTCATAACCACTTCTTCCCCTCTACGGTGGGGAAAGAATTAGGAATAAAAAGCAAATAAATTATTTTAGCAGTCTAAAATTAGATTTTAATGTAATCTATTTTATAAACAGTTATTTTTTCCTTAGAGATAATACAGAAAAAAATCATTGCTTATCTTCTGTCGGTTCTAATTTTGTATGAAAATTTAGCAACAGAAATACGAGGGACTATTATAAATGAAAATAAACTTCAAAATTATTATTCCACTCATGGGTAGAAAACTGAAATATAAAACTACTCTGTAAAGACTACTGGAAGGATGACTCCAGATAAGAGATCAAACCTTTTCCATTAAGGCCAAAGAAATACCATTTTATGCTTTATTAAAGGGAATTTATTTTACATAAATTTATTTTATATAATCCATGGAATGATTATATATATTGGGTTTGCATGGCCAGGTTTTGATAGCAGGCTGTCCTCCTGCAGCTCAGCAATGACCGTGGGGATGCAGAGATCCACCTGCAGCCCATGGAGGAAATCCACTCTGAAGCAGGTGGATGCCTGAGTGGAGACTGTGACCCTATGGGAGGCCCAGGCTGGACCAGGCTTCCTGCTAGGACTTGGGACCTTCTGGGGCACTCATTATGTAAGTAGGTTGGTCCTTGAAGGACTGTATGCTATGGAAGAGTGAACAACATTGCAGCAGTTCATGGAGAACTGTTGCCCATGGGATGGACTCATGCTGGAGAAGTTCATGGAGAACCGTCTCCTGTGGGAGAGACCCAGCACTGAAGAAGGAGGAAGACCCTTCTCCCTGAGCAGCAGCAGGAACAAATACCATAACCCCCATCCATCCCCTGTCTCCCTGGACTACTGCAGGGGAAGAGGTAGTGTTGGAAAGGAGGTGGGGGGAGGAGGAAGTTTTGAATATTTCTTTCACTTTTTGTTATCCTGCTCTGCTTTTGACACAAAATGTGTGAATTTCTTCAGCCTAATTTTAAAGTATTCCTGTGGAACAAAGTATCTTTTCTGATCATTAGTTAAATTATCTCTAGTCTTTTAAAAGAATGGAGATGAAACAAGTCTCGGTCTTGTAATACGTGATTTTAAGGTATCTTCATGAATATCCAATATAAAGTCTTCTATCTGACAATTTCAAAGTTTATTATAACAAGAGGAGAACATTACCAGTATTGCAATTTAACCCCAGGTGGAAACTAAGCACCACACAGCCAATCACTACCTTTCCCGATGGGGTGTGAGAAAAAATTAGAAAACTGGTGGGTTGAGATACAGATCATTTAATAGGCAAAGCAAAAGCCATGTACACAAGCAAAGCAAAAGAAAGAATTAATTCACTACTTCCAGTCATCCCCAGGAAAGCAGGGCTCCACCACACATAACAGCAACTTGGGAAGACAAGTGCCATCACTCAAAACGGCCCTCCCTTTCTTCCTCCCTCACCGATTTTTGTGCTGAGCATGGCATCACATGGTATTGAATGTCCCTTTGGTCAGCTGGGGTCAGCTGTCCCAGCTGTGTCCCCTCCCAATAGATGGTGGACTCTCAGCCTTCTCACTGTCAGGGCAGTAGGAGGAGTAGAAAAGCCTTGACTCCATAAGCCCTGCTCAAAAATAATGTGTTATCAACACTGTTGCCAGCACAAATACAAAACATGGCCCCATACTACCCACTGTGAGGGCAATTACTACAGCCAAACACAGCACAACCAGAAGCACGGATGTCAGCAAAAAAGGATTATTCCATCTTGGGTCTGTACAGATTGTAAAGTCATGAATGCAAGCTCATGCTGAGGATACTAGAGATTTACTAGTCATCAACTTCTTGTAGTGGAAATACTTCCTTCATCTTTTATAATTGGCTGTCATTTCAGTTGTTTGATTCAGCCATGTCTTGAATTTGACTTTCACAAATTTAGCAGAATTAAACATTTAAAAGCTTCATAAGCAGAGTTTTTGTTAAACTGAGAAACAGATGGAAGCCAGCAAGCAGTAAGTGTCAATACATCAACAAATTATAGGCTGTCTCTTGAGACAATCCCACTAGGCTCAAATTCATTACCTTTACTTAAACTGAATAATTATACAGATTTAATTTCACCAAAGGCTACATACAAAGTAGGGTATTAAAAGCCACTAATGAATGTAGAATCAGGTCCACTGACAGAAACAGGAGTGCAATCACTGCTCTCTTTTAGATTTGCTGAAATAAGCCAAATACTACTGTTTTAAACATACAGTCTCAGGTCATATATTTGAACCTTACTTGCAGCCATTTTCTAAATCTTACTTGCACCCTGACTATTCAGCTCATTTACTTTGTGAATTATGCATGTTGCTTAAATCCACTTAAAACTGTGAAGACTTTGTGACATGATGAAGGGAAGCATATGTGAGCATAATGTTTATAGTAGATTTTCCACATCTGTCTTTTATTAACAAAACACAAATATCATTATACGTGCAAAGTCTACATGATTAGATGACTCGTTTTAGAGATCCTTGGCTTTGATTCATCAACAGTAATCAACAATAATATCATCAGTTTGCAACATTTTGTAATAGAAGTTTTCTTGAGGTAAGTATAAAATATATTTGAGTTTTTTACAAACGATAGATTCTTGGGATAGCTGCACACAAACTAACATGTTTGTAATGATCCAGGCTCTACCAAGAATTCAGAAACATCACCCAGGCATGAAGAGAAGGAATAACAAACGGCAAAGCTTAACTGCAGTTGAATTTGGCAGTGGAACGGAAGGATGGGGAGGGCCTTTACTGTCATTTTGCCAGTCACAGACAGACTGAAATAGTGTGTTCCTACACTTAGAGAACTTTATTTGACAACAGACACAGAAATGGAAAAGGTTCTTGCTAGCTTCTTTGTCTCTGTCTGGTGATAAATCTGCCCTCAAGCCTTCCAAATCTCAGCCTCAAGGCAGTGCAGCATAGGGGAAACAACCCGCAGTAGAAAAATTAAATAAGGGCCACTTTAGATAACTGGAGTTCTACAAACCCAGGAAATCAGCTCGATGGTGAGAAGGAACCCAGGATGGTTAGAAATGCTGGATCATTGTGAGGTCTTGGTTAAAAGCAGGGTTCCCTTAGGGCTGGGAAATATGAATTACATCTACATTCAAGAAAATCAAGAAGGATCTGAGCAACTATTGGTAGTTGTCCTGACCTTATTACTAGAGAAAATAATACATCAACTTTTCTTGAAAACAATGCACAAGGATAAGAAGGACAAGAAGGTGATAGAGAACAGTCAGTGTGGACCCTTGCCCAAAAATGAAGTCAAAGTCCCAAATGCAAGACCCGCTCTATCCTAACTCAAACCCCACATTTTTTCCCTCTGGTTATGAGTATTGTTTTGTCTTAAGAAATACACTTTTTTTCTTTCCTCTAAAAGCTAAGATGTGCTAAATTTATAAGCTGATGCTGCTATCTCTAAAGTCTACATAGTCCAGTTTATACCATTGTAACTGGGTTTTTATGGTGATAGATCTTTGTTTACAGTTCAAAAGGGAAAATATAGTTTGATTTTCAGGGCTTGAAATGATTTATGCAGCATTTTCTGGCTGCTGTAATCAAAACTGAAGAACTTATATTGTACTCTATGCACAGTGATCTAAGATTCCATTTATAAGCCTAATATAACATATAATAAAATATTGAACTATCAATCAAGAAATTGAGACACTGATTACTAAATTATACAAAATGTGAAAGATTCATGACTCAACTGCTGAGGTTGAAATTTCAGGGTACTGTAAATATCAGAGAATTCAGCCTGCATTGATGCAAGTTCATAAATTCAGTTTACAAACATGGAGTCATGCAGAAAGGAGAAATATAAATACCAAGAGTAAAACATTTCTTCCCTCAGAAACATGATTTTCCTATTCCATATTTTAACCAAGAATGCATTCAAAGGAAGAAATGCTGAAATAGACAGCACACAACTAAAAAATATATTTGAATAGAAGATATTATCCATTGGCACAAATAAATTAAAAAATACGCATAATGTTACACACTCTGAACATCAGCTTTGCCTTTTGATACATTATGGACAAATCAGAAGCCAAATCATACCTGACACCCATTTCTTAAAAACTGTACTTCAAAGAAATTTTGACTAGTAGACCTAACTTGTCTTTCATTAATTTATAAGCAGTGCTAACAGCTATTGCTTTCCATGGACTGAAATATTAAAAATAGTTCTTTATGGAGCAGAATAATGGAGAATACTGCACTATTTCAGTGCATAATAATATGACTTCATGGTCACTTATTCTTCATTTTTTATACCTTTCCTCTGAAAGTTTGATCTATAGGGCAAGTGTTGTTTCTTCCTATGTTTTGGCACAGAGAAGCTTGGCACTGAAGCAGAGCTTCTTCGTGGTTCTGTAAGACAGTGAATGATTAAGGGTTACTGAACCTAACAGAAAATATAACTGAACCATAAAAAACTTGTGTGAAATCTTTACTGGAAGTTCTGTTGTGGGGCTGAGTGAGATTTAGGGCTTGGCATTGACATTCAGTGGGGTCATCATATTAACTTGTCTACAAATTTAGCTTTACTTCTGCCATGCAGAAAACTATGAGAATGGATATCACCCTTCTTCTATGCCCATCTGATCAGGGGCAATCACTTTGTAATGGAAAAATCTTAATTAGGTAAGCCTCAGACTCTTTTGTTTAATTCTTTCTTTAGTGTGTCAACCACAAATTCTCAAATTGCAAAACATCAGAAAAATGTTAAATAAGCATAAGAGAATTGTCCCTTTAAATGATAGACTGCCTTCTATGTTAGATCTGCCTTAAGGTAATTTGCTTCAGTGACATTGTGGTTGATCTGTTTTGACATTAACAACTTTCAGCAGTGGAAGTGGAGGCTGAGGCTTTGAGCAGCAGAGAGCCATATGGTACCATCATTTTTTTTTAGCAGAACTCTGCACTGAGCTACATAAGCTGCTCTGTGTAAAACGTTGACACACTTTGTATACAGCATGAGCTGAATATATTTTCCAGCATGTTATCAATGGTTCTCAGCACAAATCAATAAGGACACATTGAAAACAGTTTATGAAATAATTTTGATTACCATATTTTGCATCAGTGTTACGCTTTATAGTATTTGGCCCTTTATTACCTCATTTTTTTCTAAGAAATATTAACATTCGGAATCTATCAGGGTTTGTTTTCTCTGAATTAAGAATATATTAACAGGTATATTCTTAAGTGAAAAGGAAATGTTGCACTCCTGTAAAGTAAGGCAGAATCAAAATAAAGGAATAAATCCTTATTCTTTTACTGTAGATTTTTATTTGACAGTTCTCCAATAACAGAGTTCCTACCTGACCTGTTATACCATGCACTCCTGTTATAAAAGGTGAATAAGGAACTGCAACCCCGAGGTTAAATGAAAGAAATTTCTAATACAATATCATATTTATTTGATTTATTTTATAAAGTGATGGTTATAACCCTATCCCAAATAATATTAATATTTTATGATGTCTAATAGAACATGAAAAGTTTCGCAGTATTCATGAGAATTTCTTTATACATTTAATGTATAAAAATGTTTTTCAATTTAAATTACTCATGTACAGTGCTTGAGTAGACTAAGTTGTGTCACCACTAATAAATGTGCAACATGATTTAATGACAAAATTTTAATATTGTTACAAAAATTAATTGGATTATACAACTTGCCAGTCACTGCTGGCAAATGTCTACTTGTTCAGAAACCACACAAATGTAATACTAATATAATTAGTATTATATTAATAATATAATAATAATATATTGCTTTTGATTTTTTATTTGGAAAATATTTAGTCATTTCTGATGACATTACTCTGAAAGTAAAAGACCCTGCAGATGTTCCCTCTTAAGCTAAATACTAAATATTTACATTCCTTGATTCTCTCAAACCTTTATTTTCACACACTAACATAATAATTTAGTTTCAAGACTTAGACAGAATGAAAAATATGAAACTTGTTGAATCAATAATACCTGTCAGCTTTTCGTAGGGGAATCCAGGTGCTCTTGTGATAACAAAGCAAGATTTAGGATAGATATCAGATTGGCTGCTCTTCCAGAGCTATCATACATTGTGTTACATTCCTAGAAAATTGCCCTGCCTACATTTGTGACAAAATATGACACTGAATGACAAATAAAAATATGTTTTCTGTAGTATATTTGGCACACATGAAAACATAATGCAAAGCCATGCTACAATTTCAACTCCATTCTGTGAAAATAAATAAAACCCAAGCCAATTAATTATTTCACCAGGATGTCCAATCATGATGGAAAATTTCCTGGTTACTAATTAGTGGAAAATAATTTTTCCCTTGGAGTTTATTGATACATTATTTTAGTTTCTCAATATAATTCTTACACATGCAAAGTTATGTAGTACAGTGGCATTTCTCACTAACACATATAGTGAGACAGTCATATTCATCAGGTATGCTATGTAACAAGCTTTTTTTCTTCCTCTTTCAGCTTGATAGGAGCAACTTTATAATCAGGTACATAAACATATAGTTATGTTCTATTATCTGCAATTTTGTTGTAGGAACCTTCTTACATCGCTTTGTTAACATGATAAAATATCTGTGTTAAACCACAGCTAGAGAAAAAATTACCACTTTAACTCTAACCTGAGTTTTGCTTTAAACATGCTCTTTTTTTCTTATCAGGAAAGACAATCAGATGTTTTTAGAGGTGCTTTTATTTTAGGTTTTAACTTAATCAAATACTTGGGTTTAATAAAATAAGCATATCCATATGACTTCTTCAATAGATGCTGAGGAATTCTAAAGGTCTTTCACTGACTACAGGTCAAAGATAGTGATGGCATTCCTGAGATATAAAACTAAAACTTCAAGGCACGGGAAAAAGTAGGGGAAACTAATAATCAATGTTTTCAGAAATCCTACAACTTAAAAACTCCCTAGTTGAATTAACTTTTAGCATGTCAAATATCCACCTCTGGAAGGAAAATAGAGGATTAAAGATGTAGCATACTGCAAAAAATATATGCAGAATATGAAAGGCAACAGCACCAACTATGAATATAATGTCAGTTTTAAGATTTAACAACTTGACTCAAAAGTAGTGGATAACTGTGACATTTATACTTTTCAAATTATTAACTGTTTAAATACAAACACTGGCATTTCATTTTTTTATAGAATCCCTAAGCATAATTGTGAACATAAAAGCTATTTCACAAAATGCCATGTCATTTCCTTAAAGAAAGGAATGCCTTAAAATCAAAATATTTCTGAATAAACAAGTCCCTATATAGAAGATGGTGAAGGGCCTTGAGGGGAAGCTGTATGAGGTCACTTGGTCTGTTCAGCCAGGAGAAGAGAAGGCTGAGGGGATCCCTCATTGCAGTTACAACTTCCTGGGAAAGAGGAGAGACAGACATTGATGTCTTCCCTGTGGTCACCAGTGACAGGACCCAAGAGAATGGCCTGAAGTTGTGTTAGGGATGTTTAGGTTAGGTATTGGAAAAGGTCCTTTTTCCCAGGTAGTGGTTGGGAATTAGAATGGGCTCCCCAGGGACATGGTTACATTACCAGCCTGTCAGAGTTCAAGGAGTGTTTGGGCAATGCTCTTGGACACATGGTGTGGCTTTTGGGGATGATCCTGTGAAGGGCCAGGGGTTGGATTTGATGACCCTTGTGTGAGTTTCTGCCAACTCAGCATATTCTATGAGTCTGTGATATTTGAAGGGTGCACTGTGAAGTTAATTTTGTTAAACCTTGGTAAGGCTCACTTATTTATTTATTTAAACTGTGGAGAAAAATCTCAGATATGCCATTTCAGCAAAAAAGACTAGTTACCAGGTGTCCAAAGAAAGTTTTTCCAGTCATATTAAACTTCATGTCTGCAAAACATTTAAGAGCACGTACATACCTCCCTACCAATACATGGGTCTACTGAAGGTGCAACCAGTGAAACACACAAAAAAAAGGTTCAAATAAACCTCATAGAAAGAATTGCAAGTAAAAAAAAACAAAAAGTGCTTTAGGATAAATGTCTTTTAACCATGGCCAGACCCTAAGGAAATATGTTTTAGATTATGCACATTCACATCCTCATATTTCTGTGTACTTTGTTCCAAAGAGCACTCTGCTGCAATATAAGGAATTCTCAAAGTGAGATTCATCTTCTGTTCCCTGAACATGTGAACTGTACTTTTATTTATCTCTCTTCAAACATAATTTTGAACTATCCCACAGGGTTTCTAATACATATCTACATAAACAATGGTTAGAGCTGTGAAAATAGCAAAGCTCAAAATAGATTTTACATTTTCCAGCTATCTGAAGTTTCATTATTCATTTAAAACTAGCTTCTAAATCTCCTTTTAGGGCTGAGAAAAAGACATCATTTCTCAAAGACATTTGATGTCCAAGATAAGTAGAAAAATTCTCTGCCTGAAATTGACATTTCTTCTCACCTAAGTAAGGACTTAGACATTTGAATAACTATTGACTAAATTTTAGAATTTCTGCCAAAATTTTAGGTGACATGAATGGTAGGCTTTGAAGGTGATGCCAGAGGCTTGGTTTTTGTTTAGTAACTAGAATGAAATGGATCCTGAATTCCTCTTCTCTCTATTTCACAACAGAGTCTATCTGTGGAATAATCATAATTCACACATATTTATTTTTAAAATACCTTATGGTTATACCTAATGCTCTGCATGTGACTCTTAAACTGGCAAAAGAAACTCATCTTCCACACTTTTGCATTGCAGAATAGTGTCTGTTAAGGTGTTAATTCACTTGAAGAGAGTGATCCTGGTAAAACTTTGTGGACCTAAAATTAGAAAATTACATTCTAGCATAATATACTACAACTAAAAGTTACATTTTAAATATCTTCACTTGTTTGGTTCCCAAACAATGGAGTTCAGATCGAATTACAATACTAGAAGAAGGTGCTATAACATATGACAACTGCTGGCAGTGGTGTGGTAGTACATTATTTTATAAAATTTTGTAGTCTGTCAATTTATTTCTGCATGAACACAAGGCATTAATCAACCAGGTTTGAGTTACTAATTTCATATTCTTAGAGATCCATAGCAAATTTCAAAACATATCTCATAGCATCAAATTGCACCAATATTGCAGTTTGCATTCTGAACAACAAGTCTAGATTTTTCTTGCCTTTCTGTTTCTTGAACTGGATAACATATTTGGGTAACACATAGTGAAACATATACTGAAATGTGTGTTATGTTTTGTTTAACATTTTAACTTAAATACAAGTCTCACAAAAAGGCCACGGTAATTATTTACATCTTCATTAGTAATGACATACATTCGAACATTTTTCTCATGAAGCATGTTTTTCATTAACTATATTTTTTGCATAAGAAGACTAACATCTGTTCTTTTCTCCTGCAATTTACATAGTTGCATGGCAACTGAGACACGACTGTCCCTCAGTGACTATGCTTTGTAAACTATTCAAAAATTATGTCATGCCAAAAATTGACTGAAACATTAGCCTTCTGTCACATGCAACTGCTATGCAACTACACATACAGTTACAACACCTAACAGTGACCTATGGAAAATTCTTCCTTTTAAGACATCTCTTTTTCTAGGAGCAGCCAGACCAGTAGTCTAAATCTTTGACTAACAAAAAAGTATTAATTCTGTCTCTTTTTTTTAGAAATAATGCATTAAGAGGTCCTTACTTTTCTGCCACAGAAAATATTTTCCTATATAGCTGAAAACACAGAGCCCTGCAACTAGTTACTTGATCATGATTAGTGCATCAGCTGAATGGCATGTAGTCAAAACAGATTTCTGTTTCTTGAAACAGAAGCTGATCCCTATGTTCTGTTAGATTTTGGAGCCCAGCTGAGTCAGGAGTTGTGACATGGCTTACTCCATTCTGCAAAGTGTGAATATTTACTTGCTCACAGTACATTTATGTCATAAAGACCTATGTAGGCAGTTTCAGGATGAAGAATGGATGAATTAATCAAAACATTGGAAAAAATGGGACAAGAGGGTTTTTTTTCAGTAAAGGGAGTTAACAGTAGCATCTCAGATCACCAAGGGAATCTGTGCAATTCAACATAATTTCAAAAGGAGTGAATCGTATGACAAATTTTGTTATTGATGCTAAGCTACTAAAAGTAAATCAGGATCAAGGGAAGAATTTCAATTTTTTTTCTAGTAATTACAGATTAATTTTAAATAAATGTCAGATGCTGTCCATTGGATATGTTACATATAAAAAGGTGGTCACTGACAGCTCAGATGAAAACTTAGAACTATAATAGATAGATATAAAATATTGGCTCACTATCCAGAAGCTATTAAAAATAATCATTTCAAAGCCAGAAGCTGTTGAGAAAGAAGAAGGAAACAAGGGGATTTATAACACACTATGAATCCATGGTTCAGTAGCATTCTGATTACAGTGCTGTTATGGGTACTGATCCCCTACCTCTGAGAAAGGATTCAAAGGAATTTTTGAAGATGTACAGAGAAAGGATTACAAGAGTGACTTGAAATGGCTTCTGTGCACTGAACAGTGGAAATGGAAGAACAGATGACTAAAGGAGATATGAAAGAGGTCTGCCTGGTCATGAGGGGCAGTGAAAAAGTAGAAATCCATTTTTCACTGTCAGTTCCAAAAAAAGAATTAGGTGATATCAGATGAAACTAATGGATGGCAGTTACAAACAAAAGTCTTCACATGATGGATAAGTAATCTGGAAAACAGCCAAAGGGGACTGAAGGCAATAAATTCTCGTAAGGGTTGCAAAAGCAATTTGTTTTTTTTTTCTTTTTTTTTCCAAGGATTTGTTCACTGAGGGCTACTGAGTACAAGGATACATACTCTGGTGTGTTTGGAACATTTATTGTGGTGAGCAAAACAGAATCAACTTGGGGAAAATTATTTTAATTTATCACCAATTAGAAATTGAGTTGGGTGGTCAGAAGCAAAGACAAAGCTCTCCCCTTCTTCCCAGGCTTGACTTTTTCCCTTTACTCCTGACTCCTCTACCTTCTTTCCCAGAAGCAAAGCAGGGTGGTCAGGAATGTGGACTGTGGTCTCTCTGTAAGAGCTCCTCTCTGCCATTCCTTCCTCCTCATGGTTTTCTCTGCTCCAGCATGGGACCTTCTCATGGGCTACAGTTCTTCCTGAACCTCTGCAGCCTGGGCTACAGTCGTTGAGTAAAAGACTGGTCCAGCTGAGTCCCAATGGACTGCAGTTCCTTCAATTTTCAAAATGTTTCAAGTGTATCTTTCAAGTGTTAAACTGGAAAGGACTGTGCTCCCTTCTCCAAGAGGTGATATTCTTTGTTTTGTGAGGCCAACTGCTTAGTCAGCCAACCTAGATAGTAAGGCTGCCCCAAATTGTTCATAAAGTATTTCAACCAGGATCTAGAACACAAGTCAGAAAAATTCTGAAAGTTTTTCTTACAAAACCAGAAACCATGAGGGGTTTTTTCCACCCTTTGATTTTGGTTCCTGTATGGTTACAGTTTTTACTTTCTTCCATGTTAATGAAAACTTGCGTCTACATAGAAACGTCGGTAAACTCAATTAAAAAGACTGAAAATTATATGAGACTCGATGATAATATTGAAATAGCGTTAGTACATATTTTTCAGTTTGACAATGGAGAGCCTTAAATATCTTATTTTAGGTTGTAGCTTTTACAGAACCTCAGAGATAAAAAGAGAAATACTTTCTAATCTTTGGTAAGATTAGGAGAAATAATGAAAACCCCCCAATATAAATTATGAAGCTTTTTTTAAAGTTTGACCTAATTCCCAGTACAAATGCAAAGCTGAAAGGCCCATAAAGATTTTGAGCTGCTTTCAGTAGCCTTCCTGAGTTACATTCTCACTAATAGTACAGAAATAGAATGGAGGGGTGGGAAACAAAAACATGCTTACTGAAAAGTGCCTCTTGCCATTGACATGATGGTTTCAACAGGCTGGCAGGGCAATTGTAGGCCAAGAACTACAGAATTCTATTTCAAAGCTTTTAAGTGAGAGTTATCTTTTCTTCTGTATTGATCTTTGCATCTGCACACAATTGCATTCACAAACAGTGCCCTGGGCTTCCTCTTCACTTTCTCAGTGCCTATCTACCACGCACAAAATATTTGGAGAGGAAGAAAGGGAGAAACACAGCTGACACAGTATAATGTTTCCTCCTTTGTAACCCCACCATAGCTACGGACCATACCAGTGTTGAGCACAACATCCATAATTGATCCTGTATTTTTAGTAAGATAAGGTTAGGTTTGAGGTGCATGCTCCCATGCTGAAGAACTCTACCATCTTTTAAATACATGAGAATCTCATCAGTTGCTCATTCAGGATTTGATTGAACAGCCACATACTTTCCATCAACTGGAAGAAGAATCCTTTGACTGGGTTTTGACCTGAAATCTGAGGCAAATCTCTTTGTTCACTTATCTGAAGTTGATTAATTTCATTATTGATTGCTGCAGTTTGTTTACCACAGCTGCAATGTCATAGGTTAATTCTACTTGCTGTAGTCTTGATGCCGTATCTCCTAAATTATTGACTCTTGTGCATGCTACTCTTTCATTTAGTATATTTACAGTAATAAATCTTCAACTTGGTTTAAAAATAAACAACACAGTACTGCTTAAGTGATTTAAATGTCACTCCAAGGGAAAACACAAACTCCAACAAACCTTTCCCCCCAAGTAATGTTACTTTCTAGTATGCTTAGTGCCCAATTTGCTTCAGAGCTCTGCTTTACAAAAAAGAATTTTCTTGATATTTACATGACTGTTGTAATAGAAAAGGCTTCTTAAGTTCTCCAAAGTTCTCCCAAAGACCTCCAACTTGATCATACTCTGCTTCGTCTGAGTAGTTCTTGAAATTCATGAGGATCACACAGCTGGAATCTTCCTGCTCTCTATGTCCTGTCATAAAGCTTGTTCTACTCAAGACTCGTGAGGGCAGGGAAATATGCCACTTGGGGCTGATGTCACTAAGCTGAGACAATCCTGCACTAAAAAATGCTGGATTCTGAACTTCTGTAATTTTCTATTTTTATTTCTATTAAAATGTCAGTGAGTGAGTATTTAATCACCCAGCGCTCGATATAAAGATTATAGATAATTTTTAGGCCACAAAACTAAGTATTCCTCATTTTCAAATTGTTCTTGAAGCAAAAAATGTTGGCAGCAATGGGAAGCTAAGCTGTTTATTGTGTTTGTAGACAATAGAATGATGCATATATGTCGTGAATATAATTTCTTTTAAATGCCATTCTGATTTCTATACATTCAGAAAAGTCATGTCTCTATACATAGCTTAAGAAGAAAATTATGTAAAGATTTCTCAGGATTTACATTGTCATATCAGTTCAAAAGTCACCACAAAGAGCAGTTAAATATGATCTTTGACAGGTCCACAATGTATATGTACAAATGTCTACTTTCAGAAAGAATCATCCTAATGTAGAATTATCATTACACACAGTAACAAGCTGCAAAGTTGCAAAAATTTATATATAGATATTTTACCTAACACATTGATTTCACAAACTGTCTGTAAAGGTCTCTGCTGGAGGTATATTTAAAGTCACATTGTAAAAACAATTTAACACAGACTGCCACTTTTAAAAGTTTAAGAAATTACATAGGACTCTTTTTTTTTTCATGAAACATTAACGTATTAGTAATAGATTTCACATGCAATTGAATCAAAAACATAGATTTCATGTTCAGATTTGTCTACTTGGCTTAAAAGGGTCAAAGATTAGACAAAATAAAAGATACAGTGGAAACATTTAAGAATAATTAACCAGACGCGCTTCTCATGGCAGCAAGCTTCTCCAGCAGCAGACCCAAGGGCCCAGAGCTGGGCTGGATCACAGATGGTCTGGAGCACAAGCAATCACACCAAGGATCCTCAGCAATGTCTTTGTAGTCCTGGCTAGAGAGGAGCAAATATGTTTTCAGTAAAGAGTTTCTAGCACAACCTCTTCATGCTGAGACCAACAGTTTTCTGTTCAGCAACAGCTTTGCCCCAGAGTTCCTATTGGAAAAGCTGGACACGAAAGCAATTATTTTCAAAAAGCATGGAATTTTTGAAGACGTACTGGAAAAAAATAAGGGCTGTGATTCATCCTATGGATTGGATGAATTTTTTAAGGATTTGTATAATTGTTGAAAAATCTGATCACAGTTAGAAAGGGACTGAGAAGAAATGAGTTAATGCTGACTGTAAAGAGAATGAACACTAAAGAAGGAAAAAAAGAAAACCTATACCACTGTGCAAGTCATATGAGATAAATAATTAAAGATAGCAATTTTCTTTAAGTATTCTGAAAGAAGTCATATTTGTCATGTGTTCTGATTTAGAGCCAGAAAGTTATTGAAGTCATATAGCAATTGGACTGGCACTATTCAGGGCACTGGCAGACCAGATAAAGTAGGATGAATGTTCTCTTCAAGCTGCTATTTTACCTGCCCCATTAAAAATTAATAAAGATTATCTCAGATTAATAATAGTCATAAATGTTTACTGTATTTGTGTACTCAAATGGGAGAGTACCTTCACTCATTTTCTAAGCATATGTATTTTGTACTTTCCAAAGGCCTATTTTGTCTCTAGAAAAGGCATCCATTTGGCTATACCAAAGGTATAAACATAAATTCTACCATGTTAATCCAAAACTAGGGTGACTTTTTCAGATATATCAACATGTAAGTGTACAGTAGTTTACAAAATGCTGTTCTAATATTTAGCATAGTTTTATGACTCTATTTGTCAAACAATTTTAGTTAAGAAAACGTAATGTCACCTCCCTCTCATTTCCTTCAGTTTAAGTAGAGGCTTCAAATTGTTTCTTGTGGTTTTTTGGACCTCTAAATTTGCTATGAACTGTTATCTTCTCAAATGCCTTGAAATCCATTTAACAGCAGATCTGACCCTCTTGGCAGATTTCAGAAAGAAATTTTAGGTATTGGAATGAGAAAGTGTGGAGTGGGGAACACTGCACCCGTAACACCTGAGGTCTTCTCCAGGGATAAAAATCTCAGAATATTATTCTTTCCTGAACAAAATTTTAGAGGAATAGAATAAAAGAAAATGCATCCTAAAGTTAATTGATGGCTTTTTTAATAAATGACACATGGCAGGGTAACATCTGAAAGGAACAGGTTCAGTATCCACAACACCCAGTTTTAACATCTCATTTAAATAGCTGGTGTTTCCAGGGTGTTTTTTTCCAGGCTCTTGAGGGTGCTGCTTTCTGGCCCTGTCTGTCCTGGGCCCAGGGCATCACTCCACCCCATTCATGATCCAGATCCCATGTCATCAGCCCTTGGAATATAGGCACTGTCTGTGACACCTCTCAGGGCACTGAGGTGGTTCCCAGGGGCTCTCTGGGGTGGGTGACAGCAGGGCCTGGCAGCCAGGACCTGTCCCATGCCCAGCCAGGAGTGGCCCCAGCCCTAGCAGAAGAAAACACAAGCCTAAATACTGCCCGGATGACTCAGGGATCAGGACCTGCCTGTCTTTAATATTTTGGCATATGCTAGTGTTATTTTAACTGGACTAATGGAAATTCTATCTTTACTTTAAATAGACTGTTAATATGCTAATTTGTTCGCTGTAATTTGCTTGTTCCCCATACCAGCAGGGTTCCAGTTTTGTCCTCAACAGGATTCTGAATTTATCAAATGCAATTGATTTTCTTTGGTGCTCTAATTTTAAATTTAATGTAAATACACGTATCTGAACATAAGTGAATGCAAAGGCTGATATCCAGCCAGCCTAACATTACCTAAATGGCATTCAACCTCAGACACCTCATATGGGAGTCATCTCAAAGTACCTGTCTAAATGCACACATAGTTAAAAAAGTCTGGATTTGTTAGGGATTAAAACAAAATAAAATTTTTAAACCATCTATCTGGCTTTTCTAAGACTTCTGAATGCAATAAAATTAGCATTCACTAGAACTGTATCTCCTGAAAAATACTTGAGATATCAGTCAGGTAAGGTACTGCAAAACTGTTGTTTATTCCACTATCCATAATTCATAATTCAGTGCAAGAATTTTACCGCAATTCCTGTCTGTTCAAGCTAACATATAAGAACATAAATTTTCCAAGAGTAAACAATTAAAATTTTCAGCACCTTCCTCATCCACTTGACAAATTATTTTGGTAAGAGAGAAGCCTGCAAAATTTGGTCAGCCCTAGAGTGACATCTACAGCTCAGAAATATGTGCAAGAGAAGCAAAATTTACATCCACTCATCCAGCTTTAACTAGGAAACAGATGTGTACTAATGATGACTGATCTATGAATTTAAGATATGAAAAAGGAATACATTTTACCACAAAGCATCCCGATGGCCAGGCATCCACAGAAATACCTCAGCCCACCTGTCAATTCAACTCTTTTAACTATAGTAGCTTCCCAACTCTACTATTTCCTAACAAGTCTAGGAATATCCTATTCTTGGAATAGGAACAGAATATCAATTAAATGTAGCTGTGAAATGATCTGGAGAATAGAGTGATCTGATAAGTAATCTT